>NC_073310.1:15659380-15749751 GCF_027595985.1 Sorex araneus
CTCATCTGTTATTGGGGGCTGGTTTTGTCCAAATCTTGGCTATTGGAAACGGGGCTGTCATCAGTGAATGTAGCGGTGCCTGTACTTGGGGTGTGTGTGTGTGTGTGTGTGTGTGTGTGTGTGTGTGTGTAACTCATGGATCACGTGGTTATTCTGTGTTGAATGTGTGTGATATTTCCATGCTGCTTTCCCCGGAGGCTGAACCAGCTTAGTGGCCGAGGGTGTTTTTCTGTCCACCCCCGGCAGCGGGTCCATCAGTACGTCTGGAGCCGGCTTGTGGGCTGGCCTTGCACCCGCTGGTGTGGGACAGAGCTGTAACTCTGGCCCTGTGGGGAGAAGGCTGGTGGGCAGGGTGGCATGCTAGGGGGTCCTGGGGAGGGGGGTGAGTGGACCGCAGGTGCCATTTCCCTGCAGGCCCGGGGCCCAGCTATCTCGGCTCTCTCCCTTCCGGCCGTCACCCTTTCCTGTGACTCACAAAAGCCGAAAACGCCCGAGTCTGAGCGGCTCACTTCACTCTCCCATTTGGGGCCAAACCGTTTCCCTCCACGCAGGCGCCCCCACCCCCGCGGGCCTGGGCCCAGCACTCACCCGGCTGATGAGCTGCTCGCCCGTCTCCGAGGCGGTGATGAGTTTGCAGAGGGCCTGGAGGGCGGGGTTGGGCAGACCTGAGCCAGGGAGAAGGAGGGAGGGACAGTCACCTCGGGAGCCTCCCGCCCCAGCCCTGCCGCCACCGACTTCCCGGGGGGAGAGAGCCCCCAGAGAGCCTTGGTGATGGGACGGGAGAGAGCACGAAGGGCCGAGTGTGTGCTGCTCCTGCAGGAGGCCCAGGGCTGAGCACTGAGCCAGGAGCAGCCCCTGAGGAAGGCTGGAGGCGGCCCCGCATCCACCATCTCAGGCCAGCCCGACGCGAGGCCGCTTGTCGGAGCTGGGGAAGGGACGGGGGGTGGCGGCGAGGGCCAGCCTGGGCCTCTGTGGCCCTCTAGGAGCCAGCCAGAGCCTCGGCCCCAGCGAGAGGCAGCCCTGAGCCTGGCTTTGTGCAGGAGCTGGGGCACTGCCACGGCTCCAGCCTGCCCAGCTCTGAGGTCACCCCGGAGGGGCAGAGCCTGGGCAGTGGCTGCTGCCTCCGAGGTGCCCCCCTGTGATGGCCAGGAGACCTGTGTCCTCTACTCAGAGCCGGGGGTGGGGCCTGCAGGGATATTCTGGGCAGGCTGGGGTGGATGGCAGCCCCTGAGGGGACCCCTGGGTTCAACCAGCAGGTCCTCTACGAGGGTCCCCCACTCACCAGCAGGGATCAGAGGGTCCCCCACTCACCAGCAGGGATCAGAGGGTCCCCTACTTACTCAGCAGAGACTAGAGGGACCCCCCACTCACCCCGCAGGCACGGGGGGGGTCCCCACTCACCCAGTAGAGACTGCAGGGTGCTGCTACACTGCTGTAGCCGCTCGCCGGGGTCAGAGGTCGGGAAGAAGACGGCTGCGGGCAGGCCGCTGGCGGGGGGGTCCAGCCGGAAGCCCACGGCGGCGAGCAGGGCCTGCCAGCCCGGGATGCCGCCCACTTTGTTCTCCACGCTCTGCTGGGATGTGTACATGGCGTTGCGCTGCCCGTTCTGGATCCGCTGCAGGGACTTCTCCACCTGGGGGCGCGGGGCAGGGGAGGGCAGCGGTCAGGGCCCAGCCCCAGGGGGTGCAGAGTCCCGGGTGACGTGCAGGCCACACCACAGGCCCGGGTGTTTGTGTGTGTGTGTGTGTGTGTGTGTGTGTGTGTGTGTGTGTTGTGGGGGGGGTAAGCGTCTAGGAAAGGGCAGTCAGAACCAGCCGGGGGAGCTGGCCGTGCCCCCAGCACGCCCGCCGTCCCTTCCCCTCCCCTCCCCTCCCCTCCCCCCTGCCCCCTGCACGCCCGTCGTCCCTTCCCCTCCCCTCCCCTCCCCCCGGCCTGGCCCCTGCGTACCAGGTGTAACAGCACTCGCAGGGCGTCCCGGGCGCGCTCGGGGTGCTGCAGGATCTCCGCCAGGGACTGGCCGATGAGCGAGGAGGGGCTGTTCAGCTTGACATCGCTGCCGATGAGCATGAAGCCTGCCCGGAGAGGGGGGGCATCTCAGAACCCGCCTGCCCGCCCCCCCGGGTGGCAGAGAGGCAGCTGCGCCTGTGCTGGGGCAGCTCTCCAGCCTGGACAGCTGCTCTCCCCCTGGCAGGCCCAGGCCAGTGAGCGGAGCCGTGGGGAGGGGGGCACTGGACCCTCCATTCCCTCCCCACCTTCCAGCACTGCCGTGCCGGAAGACGAGGCCTGTCCCGGTCCAGCCACCGTCTGTCTGTCTGGTGGTCTCTGAAGTGCACCTGTGTCCACTAGAATCTGCACAGAGCTGGGTGCGGGTGTGGTGGTCTGACTGGGGACCACTAGAGAAACTGCCAGGGCAGGGGGGTGCCGGGTCAGACCCACATGTTCTCTCCCTGGGGGTTCCAGCCCTTTCCTTGTGGGCCCATGCTGCTCCCCTCCCAGGGCCCGGGAGGTGCGGGTCAGTGCCTCAAACTTCTGAGCTGCCCACCCCTAACCCCAGCAAGAGCTGGAAAGGGTCTTTTACTTATTTATTATTATTATTATTATTTTATTTTTTTAATTTTTTTTTTTTTGCCTTTTGGGTCACACCCAACGACGTTCAGGGGTTACGCCTCGCTTGGCACTCAGGAATTTCTCCTGGCGGTGCTTGGGGGACCCTATGGGATGCCGGGGATTGAACTTGGGTCGGCCGCATGCAAGGCAAACGCCCTCCCCGCTGTGCTATCGCTCCAGCCCCCACGCGCTGTCTGTTCAGCCATGTGAGGACACGAGACTCAGCTCTGGCTCTTTCCTCCTGCGGGCGTATGACGTGGCCCATGCCCACATCCCCACCAGGCTTCCCCCTCCCCACCCGGCCCCAGCAGCTCGAGGCCCAGGGCAGAGCCCGTGCTGGCAGACCCCTCACTGGCGTGACCCCCGGGCCCCGCCCCAGGGCTGGCCCCCCTGAGGGAAATAACTGGGTGGGGAAAGGTCGACTGGAGCTTTCAATTTTGAGAGAAAGACGTGGGCAAAAGCCATTTCCAAAATAGGCCCATACATAGTTGGGGCTCTGTTTCTGCCCCTTCAGAAACGAAGCATAAACGTCTGAAAATAGAGCCACGGGGCGTCGTCTGGGTGTGAGGCGGGCGTCAGGCCTGCCTGGGGCCTGACCTGGGGCAGGGTGCAAGGGCCAGAGACAGGCAGTAGGATCCAAGCTGTGCGGCCGGCCTGTCCCCAGTTGGGCTGGCCTGCCACGGAGGGGGCCCTCAGGTCACTTTTGTGCCCTGCAAGGCGGGAGTCTCTGCCCCTTAGCTCGAGGTCACCTGTCACAGGACTCCTGCCCCTGCTGTGAACGGGGGACAGCGCAGGCAGGCCAGGGACAGCGCGGGAGATGTCCTCTTAGCCCACCTTCGACACTTGAGTCTCAGAGGCGCCTGGCCTGGCCTGGCTACTGCGGCCTGGTCAAACCCAGGCTCCCGAAGAACCATCGAGGCCCCCTGGCCACGCCCCTCTTGCCTTAACCATGGGGCGTCACGTGACAGGGTTCACAGCCCGGCATCCGGTGACCTCTGCTCCTGAACTTGGGAGGGAGTTTTGGTTTGTTTGGAGGCTCAGGGCCTACACCTGGCCCTGCACTCAGGAATGACTCCAGGCAGTGCTTGGGGGACCAGATGGGATGCCGGGGATCAAACCTGGGTCGGCTGCATGCAAGGCCGACCGGCTGTGCTATTGTTCCAGCCCCCTACTTGGGAAGGACGTTTATGCTCGCACAGCAAGGTGTGTGTGGGGGGCAACCTCTGCACCCCAGGTGACAGCCCGGCAGAGGGCAGGGTCTTGGTAAGCGAGGGTCTCTCCTGACCCCTGCCCAGCTCCCCTTTCCTGGCCACCTGCCACCCCCAGCCCTCACAGAGGTCCCCGAGGACGGATCCCTCCCCAGCCCCGGGGCCCCACTCTAGTTTTGTTATTGCTTATTGGGGGGCCACCTCTGGTGGCGCTCAGGGATCATTCCTGGCAGTGCTCAGGGGACCCTGTGGGATGCCGGGGGCCGCACAAGGTGTGGTGGGTGCTATGCCCGCTCTTACCTGCCCAGTTGGCGGGGGCGGAGAAGGCCTTGCTGCTCTGGACCACCTTCATGGCCTCGGCCAGGGCGGCGCTGGCCTTCAGGCCGTTCAGCAGTGAGGAGTAGAAGGCGTGCAGGAACATCTTGGAGGCGGCCACGGGCACCGGCCAGAGCGCCACCAGCACGCACTGCGCCCCGGCCGCCAGGAAGGCGCGGGTGAGCGCGATGACGCCGTCGGCCGTGACCCTGCCGCTGGACTCCTGCGAGGAGCCCAGGACCACCAGCTTGACTGGGAGCCGCAGGTCCAGCACGTCGGCGGCCGTGAGCAGCAGCTCCTGCAGCGGCGGGCAGTCCGAGAGGCTCTCCCCGTCGCTGGCATCGTCCTGCACGCGCAGGCTCTCGGGGATGGTGTAGGGGTGGCCGAAGGAGCTCTTGCTGCCCACCGGGTTGCCCTCCGGGCCGGGCGTGAGCACCAGGGCCGACAGCTTCCAGGAGATGTGTGTGGCGAAGTGGACGCACTCGGCCTGGCTCAGGGCGCTCATGACCCTCTCCTTGGTGGCCACGCTGCCCACCAGGGGTTGGCAGCCCAGCAGCTCGGACACCATGTAGGCCTCCTCCTCGGCCGAGGGCATGGGCCCCCACAGCCACCTGTCCATCACGGCCGACGGCAGCTTGGGGTTGCCCACCACGGCCGCCATGGAGGTGGAGCTGGAGTAGGTGGGTGGGCTCTTCCGCAGGTGAGTCTGTGGAGGAACAAGGATGCAGGCTTGGCAGGTGGTCGCGCCAGGCCCTGGGCAGACCTCCCATGGGAGCCAGCCGTGTCCCGGCTCAGCGGACACCGTCCGTTCCCATCCCCACCACAACCGCCTTCAGGCTCACCTTTCCCCCCTGGGGACATGGGCTCTCGTCCGGTGCCATGTTAATTCATGTCTCACATGATCTGATCTGCTCTGACAAGATCCTTTTTTTGGGGGGTGGGGGGTCACACCCGGCGATGCTCAGGGTGACTCCTGGCTCATGCTCTCAGGAATGACACCTGGCAGTGCTCAGGGGGCCATATGGGATGCTGGGAATCGAACCCGGGTTGGCTGCACGCAAGGTGAATACCCTCCCCGCTGTGCTATCGCTCCAGCCCCCACTGGCAGGATCCTGAAGAACGGTCAGGGCTGGACCGTAGGAAGGACCTTTGCTATCCTCCGGGTCCCCCGAGGCGGGGGGTGGTGGAAGAGGAAGCCTCAGCCACCATTTCCCCCCGCCAGCAGCTGCTGAGACCCGCTTCATCTTGGCTGTTATCGTCCCACATTCTACAGACCTCTTGGTTATCAGGGGCTCTTCCCTGAAGACTGGGTGCCACAGTTTCTCAGGGCCATAAATTATACCCCAGGACTTGGGTCAGAGGTCAAACGTGTACCTAGGATGGCCCTAAGTGGGAAGGCCGGATGTTACACTGCTTTTGTTTTTATTTCAGGGGTTGTGGGGAAACACCTGACAGGTGCTCGTGGCTCTGTGCTCAGGGATCACTCCTGACACGTCTGGGGGGACCACATGGGGTGCCGGGGACTAAATCCGGGTCAGTCTTGTGCAAGGCAAGTGCCCCGCTTGCTGGACTATCTCTCTCACCCCCAGGATATTCTTCTTCTCTTAGCAACACAAATGGGTCTAAATGTACAAGACGGCCCGGGGAAGGCCCAGATGCTGTGGTGTTCTGGAAGAAACACGGAGACTAGCGTTCCTGCACACACCCACAGCAAGCGAGCCATCCTCAGGCCCATACCCAGTTCCTCCTCCACTGCGGCATTTCTATCTCTCCAAAACTTCTCTGCGTCTGAGCATCTTCATGACGCCATACAGTCATCCCCAAAGAACCTGGGGACCGTGGATGAGCCTAGCACCCCTTGGCCAAGCTGGATGCCTGGGTGGGGCCGTGGGCCAGCTTGCCCAGGCCTCCCCCACACCTCCTCTCAGTCCCTCTGTGACAGCAACCTCTAGGCCTGATGACGAGGGCTTTGAGGGGTGCTCAAGCGTGCAAACACCAATCTCTCTTAGGGGACCAGGGCGGAACGAAACTTGTCAGAGGCTCCAGGTGCTCGAAGGAGGATGCGGGTTCTCTCCCGTGCCTCTCAGTGCAAAGGTCACTGGACTGTCAGGTTGGGGTGGGGCCCCACGGGGCTCTGGTGCTTCTGCCTGGTGCCCTTGGGTGCCTTCTGGAAGGCAGCTACGAGTCTGGGTAAACTCTGCGAGAGAAACTCCTGTTGGATGTCCTGGGGCCCGCCCGGCTCTGCCAGTCTGGTGAGGTTGGTCAAATGCCAGCGAACGGCCGTTGCCATGAGCAGAGATCCATGCCCAGGGGCCCTGGCAGCAGGGCAAGGCAGCTAGCGGCGGGGTGGGAGTGGGGGTGGGGGGCGGCAGACTAAAGGGGGGGTGCCAGACGTGGCTTTGGGGCCAGGATTGCCCGACAGCTACGGATATGGCAGAAATAGGGGCAAACGGCACCTTTCACTTCAAGCGGGTGCTGTCTAGGCCAAAGATACGATGCGGCCACAAGAAGAGTCAAAATCAGATCTCCAGGGCCCCAGGGGGCACAAACTGCTCAGCCTGAGCTGGGCCAACACGGTTCCGAGGAGTGCCGGGCTCCTAGGCTGACAGCCACCTCCTGCCACCAGGTGTGTGTGTGTGTGTGTGTGTGTGTGTGTGTGTGTGTGTGTGTGTGTAACTCTGTCTGGAGAAGGCGGGCATTAGAACAGGCACATGGGATCTGGGGGTTCCTAAAGGTGTTTGGAGGGGGGCGAGGGGATTTAGAGGTAGCTGGCTCCTAAGGTACCCGAGTGGTGGCAGGGCCACGGGGGGCCGTGGGAGGAGGCTGGACTTGGAAGGGGACAGCGGGGCCCCTCCTGCCTGTGCTTCCTCAGTGCTCTCTCGCAGAGGGTCTGGGTCCCCTGGGGCCCCCGAACACACCTCTGTTTGCAGTGCTGGAGCTCTGGGTCTGGGCAGCCGTGCTGGCTGACACGATGGACCAGCCATCGCCCAGCCTGTCCCCCCACCCCATCCTGTGGTCAGCACTTGAACACGGGGGCGCAGCCTAGGGGGCATGCGAGGTGTGCCCCCCACCCCCTCGCTCTCCCAGCTCCATGACTTTGCCCCTGGAGAGCTGAGCCCTCGGTGCAGAGTGACCCGGCTCAGGGTGCCCCCACCCACTATGCGGGACCCCCACCCAGGGGAGTCAGCCGGGCCCCACCCGCTCCCCCTTACCTTGGCCTGCGGGCCGAGGGCGCGGATGGAGGGGATGGAGATGAGGGCGAAGCGCTCGCAGAGGTACTCGTTGGAGGAGGTGCCCTTGAGCAGGGCGAAGGGGACGAGGTAGAGCTCCCCCTCCAGCACCAGCACCAGCTGCCGGTGCCGGCCCACTGGGCCGCTCGAGTGCATCAGGCCCTGCGGAGCAAGCGAGGGGTGCGTTGGTGTGGGTGCCCCCAGCTGCCCCCCAGGGCCTGGGCCGGGAGTTAGGGGGCACTCGGGGGATTCCTGGGGAAGACTGAGCCTCCGCGATCCTCCCGCCCCATCACCTCCTCCAGGGCCGTGAGGGGCTTGAGTACCCCTGAAAGGACCCGCGTCCCCCAGAGGGGGGTGCCCCAGGCCCCCGCAGGGGTGAGCCCTCCGTCCTGCATCCTCTGAGACAGGCCTGCGGAGACCAAGCCTGCACCTCTCAGGGCTGCGTCGGGACAGAAGGGACACGGGGCGCCGCTGGCGAAGATGGAGCAGGGGGTGGACGCGTCCTCCAGAGCAGGGCTGGTGTCTGGGAGACGCTGCCCTGTGCTGCAGGGTGGGGACAGAGGACCCTGTCACGGACTGTGCCAGTCCTGAGCCTGGTGCTTGGGGTAGCACCGGCTCTGCAGTCAGCTGGGCTCCTTGCTCTGCCCCCGCCCCCAGGAGCACCCGTGTCTCCGGGAGCACCCGTGTCTCTGGGAGCACCCATGTCTCCGGGAGCACCCGTGTCTCCATCTCTGAGTGCAGTTCCATGCACCTGTCCGCCCTCTGGCCCGAGTTCCCGCCACAGTGCTGGCCATGCGGTGCTCTGCACTGTCGGGGGACGGGCCCGGCTCTCTTTGCCTTGTCCTCCCCGCTGGCCCCTGGGCCTGCGTCCCCAACAGGGCTATCCAGGAAGCCCCCCTGTGGCCCTGCAGTGGGGAGTGTCTGGGGGTCAGGGTGCCAGGCCCAGGTGTCTGTGCTCAGAGCAGCCCCACTGCTGCCCACACCGGGGTGGGGCAGGCCTCGGCCCGCTTGGCCCGAGAGGCACCTCCAGCTGGGTCATATGCTGGGTGAGGGCCAGGGGACTGGCTGTTCGTCTGTGGGGCCCGTTGTCCTGGGCCTAATGACCTGCGGTCTCAGGTCTCGGAAGGCGGGTGTGATGGGGCCCTGGTCCCCATGTGAGGGGCACGGCTGTGGGCACTCCTGTGGACTCCAGGCAGCGGGGGGTGTGGGGGGGCACGTAGGGACCAGCCCCGCTGGAGATGTGACAGCTCTGGGAAAAGGACTCAGTCACGACGCAGCAGCAGGCGGGTGTCAGGGGCAGCCTGGGATGGCAGTCCCTCCCCGGACAGCGCTAGGCCACCCCCAAGGCCGACTGCCGTGAGTCACGAGTGAGCAGCTGCCGCTGTGGTCAGGGGCGGTGTCAGACCTGGGAGGGGACGGGTCCAGGGGCAGAGCTGTGGTGTCAAGCCCCTGGGAGACCCTTATTTGCAGGTCCCTGGGTGGCCTCCGAGCTGGCCCTGGGCACTCTGAGCAGGTGACCACAGCTTGGTGGCGCCGATCCTAAGGCCGCAGGGGAAGGGACTGAACCGGTTGGACAGAGAGCTATTCTGGCAGTGTCCCCGAGTTCTGCTCGGGGCCAGGGACGGAGGCCCGTCACCTGTGCTGGCAGATAAGCTGCGGGCCCACGCCAGCTGGAGAGCCAGAAAGAAAGGGACATTAGCGTCCCCAGGTGCAGTGCATGGTGGGTCGGGGAGGGCGTGCGCTGGCCGGTGGGGGCCAGCTGTGCGGCAGCACAGGCAGCGACACTGGGAACTGCCAGCCGGGAGGGACTGTCCCTTCCCTCTGGCCTGCGGCCAGGTGTGTCCCAGCACATGCCCGAGGGGCTGCAGGTGTGGCCTGGGGGGGTGGGGGATGGGCCTTGTGGGGGAGCTCCCGGCTGCACTGATGAATGACCACTAGGAGCCCAGGGGCCAGGCCCTGCTTTCAGGGCTGGAGGATGGTTTACAGCCGGGTGACAGGGCGCCCCCTGCAGGTGGCTTTGCTCCTGGCGCCCCTTAGAGCTTGTACAGTGCTGGGCTTCTGCAGGCGGGTGTGTGGAAGGACCCCCTCACCCCCAGGGAGCGTGGAAAGGTGGGGAGGGGTTCATCTCCAACCTGGCTGGAACGGGCCTTCCACCACAGCCCCTTCTCCACATGCTGCCTGTGGGGGCTGTGGGCCTCCCACCCACCTCCCACCTGCACTGTGGGCTGTCGTTGGCGCTCTTATCGGGGAGTGCATCTTTCTGGGGCCCTCCCCGGTAACCTGCACGGCGGGTGCCTCTCTCCAGACCAGACCCGGATGCTCTGGCAGAGCCAGCCGGGGAACAGGAGGAAGCTTTGTCCACTGAGCAGGAAGGGCCGGGATGGGGCCTGGAGGGAGAGGCCCGGGCCAGGGCCGAGGTGGGGTCAGAAGCTCTGCCCAAGTCTGCCACAGCGCCTGCCCCTGGGGCGGTGGATGGGCTCATCCCCACCGCAGAAGGGAGGAGCGTGACGCTCAGACGGGTGCACTGGAAGGAACAGACTTCACTTTCGTGATAGGGGCTACCGGAGTATAGATTTTAAGTTTTGGGACCCCAGCTGGCAGTGCCCAGGGGTTACTCGTGGCTCTGCACTCAGTAATCACTCCTGGTGTTGCTTGGGGGACCAAACAGTTAGATAATG
This sequence comes from Sorex araneus, assembly GCF_027595985.1. Lineage (NCBI taxonomy): Eukaryota > Metazoa > Chordata > Mammalia > Eulipotyphla > Soricidae > Sorex > Sorex araneus. The sequence goes on from NC_073310.1 coordinate 15,669,419, forward strand.
AGGATCGAACCCGGTCAACCTTGTGCAAGACAAGTGCCTGACCCGCTGTACTGCTCCCTGAGTATTTCTAATGTCATGCCAAACCACACAACTCAGGTGCGGATGGACTGCAGGCTGTGAGCATGTGTGTGAGTGGGTGCACGCGTGTGTCTATGTGCACGCAAGGTGAGTGCATGAGTGTGTGCCGCCAAGGCCCGGACCCAGACCACATGTTCTCATGAACTTTTCACATCCTTTGGGCCAGACACTGATCCAAACCAAGTTCTGATCCAAACCAAGGTTCGGCCAGAAGACTTCCGGAAATGGGGTCCCTCCTGAATCATTAGAACCATGTACGGGCCAAGGACTATCAGCCAAGCAGAATTTTGTTTTCAGGTTTGGGGACCCACCCAGTGATGCTTGGGGGAACTCCGGGCTCCCTTCTGCTTCCTGCCCCCAAACACCTCCTGGGGCTCCTTTCCTTGGAGAAAAGCCCGCATTCCCGAGGGGTGTGTTTAGTCCCAGCAAGAGGCCCAACCCCGCTGGTGTGACGCGAGCCGTGTGCAAAGGAGCAGGGCTGGACCCAGGCGCCATACCCCTCCCAGGACCCGGACCAGAAACTCAGCCCACTTATCTGCCCTCTTGGGCCAGCCAGACAACAACCGCGGACTAGCCCAGAGTCCTGGGCAGGGACAGGGCCGCCGGGCACTGGGCACTGGAGAAGCAGGAGGCAGAGCGACCACCTGACAGCCCTTGTGAGCTGTTGGGGGCCAGGGCTGGGTGGGGCGGGGCGCTGTGTCCTCGTCTTTAAGCCAGGGGTAAGAGGGGGCGGGCACACGCATGTGTTGGGTAAGAGGGAATAGGCACGTGCACGTGTGGGGCAGGAGAGACGGCCATGCGCACGTGGGGCGGGGGGTGGGGGCGTGGGTGGGCGCGTGCACGTGTGTGTAGGAGGGGCGGGCACGGTCACGTGTGGAGGTAAGACGGGGCGGTCACGCGCACGTGTGTGTAGGAGGGGCAGGTATGCGCACGTGTAAGGCAGGAGGGGTGGGCACGCGCATATGCAGGGTAGGAAGGGCGGGCACGTGCACGTGTAAGGTGGGCACGCGCACGTGTGGGGGTAACAGGGGGTGGGCACGCGCATATGCAGGGCAGGAGGGGGGCACGCACACGTGTAAGACAGCAAGGGCAGGCACGCGCACTTGTGGGGTTATGAGGGGGCGGGCACAGGCACGTGCAGAGCAGAAGGGGCAGGCATGCGCATGCGCACAGCAGAATGGGTGGGCACGCGCACGCGTGTGCCGGAGGGGCGGGCACGCGTGCCGGCCAGATGCTCCCCTGGCACCAGCTCGATGGTAACTGCCGGCCACAGCAGTGACCCAAGCGAGTTGCACCCATGGTTCCGGGTGTGCCCGGCCAGTCCCTGACCCCTGTCTCTCGGCTTATTGCTCAGAGTGGACGCGCGTGTCCTCGTCCGAGCAGCGCTCCGGTCGTGTGCGTCGGGAATTGATGAGCTCGCCCCCAGCAGGGGGGTCCTCAGGGCCCCCCGCGCCGGCTGCTCCCGCGGACAAGCCTTCCCGGGCGTCCAGGCTCACGGACGCAGGTGTCCTCGCGCCGCGCGGCCCTCGGCCCAGCAGGTGCACCCCCCTGCACTTGGCAAGGGTCTTCCGCAGAGTACGGGGGGGCGGGGGGGGCGTCCTGCACCCGGAACGGCCGGAGCCAAGCCAGCCAGACACACCGGCCACGTGCCCTGGGAGCGGGTCTGGGGCTGACCCCCGGGTCCCGCCGCACATCAGCCTTTAGCCCCGGCTCCAGGGAAGGGGGTCAGGGCCGCCCGCACCCGAGGGGGCTGGGATGTGAGCGGTAACGGCAGGACCGGCGGGGACGGCAGAAGGAGGCCAGGCTGCCGGGGGCCTCCAGATCTGGGTCTGGGTGGGGCGACCTGAGCAAATTCTAGGCCACTGCCTCCTCCAGGCCCCTGGCTCCCGAGCGGGGATGGGGGTGGGGTGGGGTGGGGTGGGGAGTGGAGGGTGGAGGGTGTGGTGGGGTGTCTGCCTCTGGGGGCCCGGCCTGACCCTCTTCTGGGATGGGAGTGAGAATGGGCCCCAGCGTGGACACAGAGGGCCACGGCCGGTCCCCGCGGGGACGCGGGGACGGGACACTTGCAAGCTCCCCGGGGCCTCTCCTAGACATGGGAGCCGTTTGCTGGCTGCGGGTGTGCAGGGCGGGGGGGAGGGGCGCGTCCCCCAGACAGACCTGCGGGGTGGGGGGCTGCCCTGGCTGACAGCTGAGGGGTGTGGGGGGGCTGGTCTCAGGACAGCTGCAGCCGGAGTCAGTCCCATGCCAGGGCGCCTGACGTCCACTCGCCGCTCTGACGGTGGCCCGCAGCCCCGGGATCGCCGTGGCCAGACAGTGGCCGCTGCTGGCAGGGGTGACCTCCGACACACTTGGGCTCTCCCTCCAAGTCATGGTCACCGGCAGGCCGGAGCCGTGGTGCCGTGTTGCCCCCTAGTGGCCAGCTGCCTGCCTTGCCCCCCACAGCATGGTCTGGTCTACGAGGGCCATGTCGGGAGAGACACCCCCAGTCTCTGAACCGTCCTGCATAGCCGGCACTAAGCAGAGTCCAGAGAATACTCACTGGCAGGATAGACTAAGGGGTAGCGGGGACTGCTGGTCCCTCCCGGGGTACCTGTGTCCCCCTCAGGTAAGGCGGGCATCCCCAGGGGGCAAGGCTCTGGAGACCTGAAAGCAAAGTGGGCAAAGTCAAATACTCATGGACTGAGGGGTACGAGGGACCCCGGCTTCCACGACTAGATGGTGCTTTTATTTATTTCTTTTTTTGGGGGGGTCTCAAGCATGTTCAGGAGACCTGGAGGCCCCTTCCGGGGGTCCTTGGCCAACACGGCCAGCTCCTGGGATCCTGGGTCACCCCAGTGGTGTTCCACCTGCACCCAGCAGTGCTCTGAGGACAGTGCAGTGCCAGGGATGAGGCAAGGCTCAGCTGCGCGCAGGGCAAGTGCCTTCACCCCGGCACGGTCTGCCCCACCAGCCCTTCTGTGGCCACACGGGCGGTTCCACTGAGCCAGCGGAAAGCTCCGGCCTGCCCCAGATGAGGTTGGTTTCAGGATCCTGTGCAAAGCAGCCAAACCTGTCCCTGTGTGTGACTCCCGGAGGCCGCACAGCAGAGAATCTCCGAGGCTCGAGAACTGGGGTTGTCTTCTGCACTGCTTATCTCATTTCTTTCTTTCTTTCTTTCTTTCTTTCTTTCTTTCTTTCTTTCTTTCTTTCTTTCTTTCTTTCTTTCTTTCTTTCTTTCTTTCTTTCTCTTTTTTTCTTTTTGGGTCACACCCACCCAGCGATGCTCAGGGGTTACTCGTGGCTCTGCACTCAGGAATTACCCCTGGCGGTGCTTGGGGCACCATATGGGATGCTGGGAATCAAACCCGGCTCGGCCACGTGCAAGGCAAACGCCCTCCCCGCTGTGCTATTGCTCCGGCCCCTGCTTGCCTCATTTCAAGGCTAAGCTGACCCCGAAGGAGCCTGTGGGGGGCCCCCGATGGACAACAGAGAGGGGGGCTGCCCCTGGGTCTGGGGCCAGCCTGGGCCTTCCTGCAGTGGCCCCCTGAAATGCTACGCCAAGCCTGCAGACCCTCCTTCGGTGCTGCCCTCCCCGAGGCGTGTGGGGCCCAGAGCGCGGCCACACGCCGGACTGAGTGGCCAGGGAGGCTTTACAGGACCTGAAAGCCCGTCGCTGCGGCCCTGCCCTGCTCTCCACTGCAGTCCCTCCTGGACGAGTTTGCTTTGGGGGTCTGACCTGGCTGTGCTCGTGGCTTACTCCTGCCCTGTGCTCAGGAGTCACTCCTGGCAAGGATCGGGGCTGGGGGGGTAACCCCATGTGGTGCCGGGGGTGAGACTCGGGTCGACACACCAGGAGTGGCCGCAGACCGCCCGTGAGCTGGTTCCTAGGCCAGCCCAGACCCCGAAGCCTCCGGGCTTCAGAATCACCCGCCGGCCCCTAGACGGCACAGAGAGGGCCGAGGGCCTGTGCAGGGACGTGGGGGTCCCATTTGCCTCGGGGAGGGGTGGGCGGCCGCATGGGGACCGTGACAGAGCCACAGAGCTGCGTCCTGAGTCCGTGTGTGTGTGTGTGTGTGTGTGAGTGTGTGAGTGTGAGTGTGTGTGTGAGTGTGTGTGTGTATGTGTGTGTATGTGAGTGTGTATGAGTGTGTGTATGTGAGTGTGTGTGTGTGTATGTGAGTGTGTGTGTATGTGTGTGTATGAGTGTGTGTATGTGAGTGTGTGTGTATGTGTGTGTATGTGTGTGTGTATGTGAGTGTGTGTGTGTGTGTGTGTGTGCGTGTGTAGGCCGGTGAGGGGGAGAGAGGGCTGTCCTCACTGCTGAGCTTGTCGGAAGGAGGCAGCTCTGCTCGCTGGCTGGGCGGGGTGCTGGCTGCTGGACCCCAGATTCGCCCTGTGCCCCCCTTCCCTCCCCACTCCCTGGCCTCTCCCCACGGGGCCAGTCTCTGGGACCTGAAAGCAAAGAGGGGAAAGTCAGGAGGGCAGAGAGGGCAGGACAGGCTCAAGGCGCCTCCAGACTCTGAGTGGGGGGCTCCAGCATGACCCGAGGGCAGGACAGGGAACCTGAAGCTCTTTGGCCTGGGGGCGGGGGGCGGGGGGCGGGTGTGTGCTGCTGACCAGTGACCAGGACAGGCTCTGGGCTGGGCAAGGGGCAGGAGGAGGCAGGAGGGTAAGAGCCGTGTAAGGAGGCCAGTGCACGGGGCTGGGGCTGGGAGCCGGGGCGGCTGGGGCAGGGTACAGGAGCCGGTGGGGGGGGGGGTGGCCAGGACCAGGCGTGGGGGGCCAGAGCCAGTTGCCCGGGAGGGGGTTGGCACTGCAGTTCTGCAGGGCCAGCAGCAGTGACCAGCCCAGTGGCCAGCAGAGGGCAGAGTCTCCCCGCCCGGTTGCCCCGCCTTGCCCGAGGGGAACACAGGCCCCCGGGAGGGAAGGCCCCCGGGAGTGGGCAGTGCCGGTGTGAGTACCAGGCAGGTGGGCAGACCCCGAGGGTCCCAGCGTGGTTTCCTGTGGGCCCTCTGTGCTGCCAGTGGCAGGCCCGTCACCCCAACACAGGGCCGCGTGCCGGCCCGCTGCCCACACTGCAGAACGGGGACATGGACCCGCCGAGACCACTGGCTGCCTGCCCTGGGGGCCCCCAGAGCACAGGGCCCCGTGAGCTCTCCCTGGCGTGTGAGCAGACAGGATGTCCGTGGCGCCCCCTCGCCCAACGCTGCAGCCGGGGGTGGTGGTGAGAGGAAGACGGGCCCGGTGGCGGCCACCAGGCTCAGAGGACCCCGGGCTGGGCTGGGGGAGGCCGGGAGGACAGTGGGGCCCTTTCCAGTGCTCACGGCCGAGCCCCAGAGCTGGGCTCTCCTGTTTTGGGCCGTGTGGCTGCCCCTGTCCACGGTGTCGGGGGATAGCAGGCCGAGCTGGCAGTGCCCAGGACAAGGACACCGAGAGCTCAGCCCGTCCCCAGGCACTGGGGAGCCGTGTCTGGAAGGCGAGGTGCCAGGCCCCGGGCAGTCCCCGTCCTGCAAACACATGTGCCTTTGACAGGACCCACTGGGGGCTGGGGGCCCCTGCTGCCGGCTGGCAGTCAGCCAGGCCCCGGCCAGACCACCAGGGAGGGGGGCAGCGCCCCGGCCGTGGTGCCCTGTGGTGGCCGTGGCCCGGGGGTCAGCTGCCGACTCTGTCCATGAGGAACAGATAGGCGAGGACCCCCCACCCCCGCCCCGAGTGCCAGCAGGGGTGGGGGAGGGAACCCAGGTGTGCCCACAGCGTGTCTGAGTTCCTGCCACACTCGGAGCAGCAGCTTGGGGGTCCGGGAAGGCTCCCCTGCCCGCACCCGGGGAGGGGCACAGTGGAGGGAAGCCGGGCCCCTGGCACTCACCCCTTCCATGGGCGCGATGAGCAGGTCATAGAGGGCGCGCAGCGGGGGCCGCACGGCCGGGCTCTGCCTCCGGGGCAGGGACGAGGTCCCGTCCTTGCTGGGGGTCGCCGTGCTGCTCACCAAGCTCGTCATGCTCTGGCAGCTCCTGTGGGGGGCGGGGAAGACCCAGGGGGTGAGGGGGTGCGGCTCAGGCACCCCAGCGGGCTCCCGCCGCGGAGCGCCAGCTGCACCACGGCATGTTGGCGACACGCCAGCCCCGTCCACGGTGCCTTCGTGGGCAGGCAGGCGTGGGGGCCCTCGGGACCCGGGAGGATGGAAGCCCCGGGAAATGCGTCTGCCCACCAGGGAGACAGGCGATGGGTTCCCCCAACCTCCACGCAGCTCGGCCACCCGGGACCTCACGCATGGCCTTGGGGGCTTCGCTCCGAGTCCCATCCCCTGCCCTGAGCAGCCGGGCGGAGCGTAAGGGGTTAACTTGTTGGGGGTGGCGGGAGGGTGGAGAGAGAGCATTAGGGACGTGACACGCAGCTGACCTGGATCTGATCCCTGGCACCCTGTGTGCCCCCCCCCAGCACCTGCAGGAGTGATTGCTGAGTGCAGAGCTAGGGGTAACCCCTAAGCACCGCCGGGCGAAGCCCCCAAAGTCCCTACCCCCCCCCCCCCGTAAAAAAATGAGTCTCCTCATCAAACCACCCCCAGGGTGTCCCACCCGACCGAGGACACAGCCGTCCTGGGGATCCCTTCCGTCCCGGGCCCCACTGCAGGCCACGGTCCCGGGCGAGCTGCAGAAGTGGCAGCAAGAAGGGTCCCTCACTCCCTGCCTGGTGTGTGTGTGTGTGGGGGGGGGTGGCTCAGCCCGGCCTCGGGACATCCTTCGTGGACCCCCAGACTTGTCTCTTCCCGTCGACTCCTACTCTGAGCAGAATGTGGAGGTTTCTGGGACACCTCCACCCCCACCCCAAGGCCTCAGCACCTACGGGATCCGTGGCTGCAGGCGGGGACTTGGTGGGCACGGAGAGAAATGGGGACGAACGTGTTTCCAGGTGTTCTCAGAGCTGAACAGAGCTGAGCTAGGGGACCCCCCGGCCCCCACTGTGCTCCCTGCAGGAGGAGGCAGAGCTGAGTCCTTGGCCATGGGGGCTGCTGGCTTGGAAGCCGAGGTGTTAGGGAAGAGTGGGCGAGGCTGGGAGTCTTTCCTGCCAAAGCCAGTGAGGTGCATGACCAGGTGACACTCACCCGCCGCTTCTGCAGGGCAGCCTGAAGAGCTCTGAACTAGGAGCACTGGAATATGAGCACTGAAGAAGGTACACATTGGAGGAGCACTGGATAAGGAGCACCAGAGGCATGCTGGAGCACTGGAAGTGTGGCCTATGCTGCTGTGTTCTCCTCTGAGGGGGCCTGGCCATCCCTCGCCCCCCTTGCCCCTGCTTTGGACCCTCAAGGGGCCTGTGCCTATGGAATCCAGCCACGTGGGGGTGGGGGGTGGGCTGGAGCCTGTGTCCTTTGACCCTGCTGTGACCACGGGGCTGAAAGACGAGGATGCTCTGAACTCTGAAAGCTTCTCCCAGACAAAGAGGCCCTGACTCCTCAGGGTCCCCCCCATCACACGACGAGGCTGGGCCAGGGTGGGGACGCGCCACAGGGGTCCCAGGGTGGTCAGGGGCTCTAGGAAGGAGGCTCTGTCGGCAGGCCTGGGGGGACGGGGGGAGGCAGATGCCTGTGTCTGAGCCTGGGGAGCCCCAGAGTCTCCTGTGTTTGCTGCCCTGCGCCCTAGGGGGGGCCCAGCCTCTCTGGCCCCTCCAGCCTGGGCCTGCACGTGACCCTGGCCAGCTCATGCTGGCTGGTCACCCCTGGGCCAGCACCACAGCCTCCTGCAGTGGACAAGCAGGAGACCACTAAGAACAGGCCTCTGGCCTTTCTGAGGTGGCTCTGGGTGGCGCTGGGTGGCCTTGGGGTTCTGAGCCAGGGTCCTGCACAGCCCGGGTTAGAATCCCGGCACCACGAGGCAAACGCTCGGCCACCGAGCCGCATCCCCGGCGCCCACTGAACCTCCAAGCCGGAGCCAAAGGCCAGAGAATAATCTGTGGGTGCAGCAAAAACACCAACAAACTCCCAACTGGGAGACCCTCACCGGAGGTCCAAGGCAATGGGCTGGAAGCGCTTCCTGCCCACGGGGAGCGCGGCGGCTGGGACCCTGACCGAGGCCGAAGCAGGGGCAGCCCGGAAGGAAGCAGCCCTTGAGGCCCCCGGTGGGCTGCCTCACCCACGGCGCCCCTCTGGGCCAGGAGGGAGACGCCGCTGCTCCTTCCAGGGGTGGCCCCGAGGCTCAGAGAGGACAACGGTCTGCACCGGGCAGGCTGTTCGCTGGGCTCTTCGGGACACAGAGCAGCCCGGGACCCGGGCAGGACCCTGCCCTCTGGCCTCGCCTCTGCACCCATCAATGCTGCCCATCCAGGGAGCGCCACGGGGCCTCCAGCCTCCTGGCCCAGCAAGGTCCAGTGCCCGGCTCAGCACTGAGCACTGCAGTGCCTTGTCTGTCCAGCAGGTGGCGCTGGCTCTCTGTCCTTTGCCCGACTTAAGGGGCTGGAGCAGACAGAGGGGTGTGGGGTGGAGGAGGGGGCGGGGAACGGATTTCCGACACCTGCTGCATTGATCAGTTCATCCCGCCGATGATGCTTATTTGTCCCTCTCTGCATGTAGTCTGTGAGGGTGGGCGAGGACAGAGATGGGATCCCAGTGGCGGCCAGGAGCTGGCCGGTCCGGGGCAGAGTGTGGGGCTGGGCGTCCATGTGGGAAGCAGTACTGACCACCGAGTTGGGGGCCAGGCGCCACACAGTGGTGGTGGTGGTGGTGCTGGGGGGAGGGCGCCTCTGCTCTCTGGGTCTCAGAGTGGGGCCCACCCAGGTCAGCGGTTCTGCCAGGGGCGTCTGGAGCACGCACCCCCAGGCCAGGCGGTGTGGCCGGAGCAGGGAGGCGGGTGCTCCCTGACTGTGCTCCCCAGCCAGGGGCAGCCAAGCCAGGCCTGAGCGTGCCCTGACCTCCCTCTGCAGGGCCTTCCAGGCAGGGGTGCAGGACAGCGGGCATCTCCAGGACCCAGCCTCTGGGGAGCCCCTGGCCCCCATCCTACTCACCCCAGGCCCTGGGCAACGTGCAGCCCACCCAGTTCCCTCCTGGTCCCGGGCTCAGGAAGGCTGTGAGATGGGACCTAGCCTGGGGGTCGGGGTTGCGGAAAACATGATGACCTGGGTTTGAGTTCTACAGAGGGTCCCCCGAGTACAGAGCTAGGAATGACCCCTGAGCACAGAGCCGGGAGTCAGCCCTGAGCACAGAGCCAGGAGCAATCCCTGAGCACAGAGCCAGGAGTGAGCCCTGAGCACAGAGCCAGAAATCATCACTGAGCACTGCCAGGTGACACCCCACTTCCTCAAAAAAAAAAAGGAATCTCTGGGGACACTGGTGGAGGGGGGTTACACGGGTGTTGGGATTATATGCCTCAAACCCAACTATAAATGACTCTGTAAAGCATTTAAGAATGAGAAGAAATGAAATGAAAGAGTGGGATATGGTTTGGCGCAGTCTGCCCACACCGACCCGCCCACAGGACGGGCCTCTGGGGCGTGTAGGCCCTGAGCTCTGCACAGCCCGGGGGCCCGGGGCCGAGTGCAGAGTCACCCGCTGCCCTCCCAGGCCATACGCCCTCACACCCGAGTCCCCAAGGGGAGACAGGCCTCACGGGGCGCCTGAGTGTGGCGGGGCCAGACCCGGGGGGCACACGGGCTCGCAGTTCTGGCTCCTACCAGGGCGGCTGCCTGCTCAGGGCCCTGGGGACGCCCCCCTGGGGCAGCACCATCATAATGGCAGGAAGCCGGGCCTGGTGCGGGGTGCCCAGCACACAATGCCAGGAGGGCACCGCCCTCACCCGGGCACCGCCACTTCCTCCAGCCCGATGGGCTGTCCTGGCTGTCCTCTGTGGGCTGGCTGGGGGCTGTGCCGGGACCTGAGAGAACCTGGGAGATCTTTCTGCCAGGGTCCCTCCGAGTGTGACCCCTGCTGTAGCCACGAGCCTGGTGGCAGTCACAGTGCCACACCCCTGGCTCCGTGCCCTCTGGCCAGTAAGGTTGTGACTGCCACAACCTTACTCATTTTTTTTGTTTGTTTTTGCTTTGGGACCACACCTGGTGATGCTCAGGAGCTACTCCTGGCTCTGTGCTCAGGGATGACTCCTGGTGGTGCCCAGAGGGCCGTACGGGGTGCCAGGGATGGAACCTGGGCTGGCCACGTGCCAGGCGAACGCCCTCCCTGCTGCAGGACTGCCCCGTCCCCAGCCGAGCGGTCTCTGAGCCGCAGGGGTGCCCGCCGGGCAGGGTGGGCTGGGACGGAGCGTGTCGCATGGCCTCCCCCTGCAGGGGGCCGCACGCACCTGTTGAAGAGGTTGTTGCGCCGGACCATGCGCAGGAAGCCGGTGGGGTCGGTGACCGAGTTCAGCCGGTCATTCATCTCCTCAAAGTGCCGCTCCATGATGTCCCCCGCCTCGCTCTCCGTCTCGCTGCTGGCACAGGCCCTGCGGGGAAGCCCAGGAGGCCGGTCAGAGGGCGCAGGTACTGAGGCGGGGGTGGGGGTTCAGCTGGTGGAACCTCTTCCCTCTGTGCAGTGCTCAAGAGCAGCTGGTGGGAGCTCCCCGCCACCTCGGCCAGCAGAGTCTCCAGCAGGGGGCGCTGCCTGCACGGGGCTGCGCTATCCGCACTCGCATGCACGCACACACTCAACACACACACATGAACACGCACCCACAAGCACACACGCACACACGTGTATGCACACACACGCATACTTATGCATGCAGAAGCGCATTAGTATACACACATGCACACACGTACAGATGCATATGCACATACATGCACGCATAAATGCACTGTACACACACGCAAACACATGTGTGTGCACACACATACACATGAGTGCAGACACACATACACGTGTGTGCATACACATGCACGCACAGAAGCACAGGCACACACGTGTGCACACACATACACATACATATGCATATGCACACACATGTGAACACATGTACATGTGCACACACGCACACACATGCATACATGCACGCACACACACTCATGCACACGCACACACATATGTGCGCACACGCAGGCACACGGGGGGCACCAGGAGCAGCAGTGTGAGGTGGCTCTGAGCCGCGCTCCCTGGCCGGTTGAGTCCATCCCACTGCAGACAGTGAGACGCCCTGCTCTGGGCTGGGCTGGGGCGCGAGTCTGCCTCAAAACCGGGCGCCCATTTTCCAGGCGGGGAGACAGGCCGGCTCCCAGGTGCTGGCACTGCAACTGGGAAGGACTGAGCCAGCTAAGCCCATCTTTCCCGCTCGGGAGCGAGCTGACACGTTTTGAGTTAATCAAGTCCTCCCCCGTCTGGCAGGCTGGGACAGAAGGCCTTGCTGTGTGAAATAAGCCGCCACACCCGAGTCCGTATGGTCAAAGTGACGAAAGGTCTGTCAGAGGCAAAGGCCACGTGCTGTGGCCCCCGGGGCCACCGCAGACCTAAAGGCGCAGAGGCTGGGCCTGTGGGAAGCTGGGCCTGTGGCAGCCTCCCGCTCAGCCCGTGTCACGTCGGGAAAGCAAGGAATGTGGGGGGATTCCTGTGGAGGGGGGCCTGCCTGTCACCCAGAGGGCCCGGCGCATGGAGACTGGGGTTCCAGGTGGCAGGACCTGTGTCCTGGTGAGTCACAGGCCAGAGAGACCGGGAACTCTGGAGCCAGGGGAACTGCCGGGTCACAGTGAGCACTGGAGGTGCAGGACTCTGACTGCCCCGGGCCACGAGGCCTCTCGGAACACCACCCGCCGGCCACAGCACCCCAGCAAGTGAACAAGCAAATACGCAAATAAATCTGAGGGCTCGGTGGCTTCACACACAACGTCCTAATGTTTCAATCTTCAGAGGCAAGAACGAGATGGGAGTGCAGAACAGAAACTGAAGGGAGAGCAGATGAAAACCCCCCAAATTTATTGCCAGACACAGACCTATATATCATGAAGCCGAAACCACAAGCAGAAGAACTGAAACCCAACAAAATCCATGACCAGACACGTCTTATTCAGACTGCAGGAAACTAAAGACAAAGGTGGAAAAAAATCTTGAAAGTAGTGTGTGTGTGTGTGTGTACATATATCACTGTCACTGTCATCCCGTTGCTCATCGATTTGTTCCAGTGGGCACCAGTAATGTCTCTCATCGAGAGACTGATTGTTACTGTTTTTGGCATATCCAATACGCACAGGGAGCTTGCCAGGCTCTGCTGTGCGGGCTCCATACTCTCAGTAGCTTGCCGGGCTCTCCGAGAGGGGTGGAGGAATATAACACGGGTTGGCCGCGTGAAAGGCAAAAGCCCAACCGCTATGCTATGGCTCCAGCCCTGTGTACATATATATATATGTATATGTATGTATGTATATATGCATATATATGTATGTGTATATATGTATGTATATATGTATATATGTATGTGTATATATAGTATATATACTATATATACATACACACATACAGAGAGCATGTTTATAAATCTTGAAAGCATATATATGTGTGTACATGTGTGTGTATATACACTGTATATAGATACACTGTATCAGTGTATCACTGTCATCCAGTTGTTCGTAGATTTACTTGAGCAGGCCCCAGTGACGTCTCTATTCCTCCCAGCCCTGAGATTTTAGCAGCCCCTCCTTACTCATCTTTCCCAACAATTGGAGGCTCTTTCAGGGTTAGGGGACTGAGACCTGTTACTGTTACTGTTTTTGGCATATTGGATACGCCACGGGGAGCTTGCCAGGCTCTGCCCGTGTGGATGGGATACTCTTGGTAGCTTGCCGGGCTCTCCAAGATATATATATCAATATCTATCTATCTATCTATCTATCTATCTATCTATCTATCTATCTTGCTCGCTACGATTTGTTGCCTACTGTCTGAACTCCAACAACCTGGAAGCGGATTCCCCTCCTGCTGAGTGTCCAGGGCAGAGCTTGGCCGTGGCTGGCCCCCAGGACGTCTTCGGCGGAGGACCTGGCCGGGCTATGAACGGAGTCCTGGCCCACAGACACTACAGTGTCAGAAGCTGGTACTTGTGGGCCACTAAGCTGGGGGTCATGTTATTCAGCCATAGGTGCCTGATGCGAACACGTAGAGAGTTCATTTACAGAGCTTGGTTTAGTCTCAGATAACTGTGAGAAGGAAGTGCTTCAGGCCAGGGGGACCATACCAGATGGAAATAGGAACATCAGAAAAAGTATTTATCATACTAATAGTGGAGAGCAAACACGTGTCACGGAAGAGTTCAAATGATGACATGGCAGAGGGTTTGCCGTACGTGTTGCCTTACACGCGGAAGACCTGAGTTTGATCCCTGGCACCCCAGATAACCTCCCAAGCACTGCTAAGAGTGATCCCTGAGCACAGAGCCAGGAATAAGCCCTCAGCACCACTGTGTAGCACCCCCCCCCCAACAAAATCCCACAAAGTCACAAAGTTTTAACAGGAAAAAGCCCTAAGGGAGGGAAGGAAAAGAGAAACAGAAGAATGAACAACATAAACTGAAAAAAATTAGTAATAGGGAATGCAGAAATCCACATCTATCAGTAGTAGCACTGTCTTCCCGTTGTTCATCGATTTGTTCGAGTGGGCACCAGTAACGTCTCCACGGTGAGACTTGTTGTTACTGTCTTTGGCATATCGAATACGCCACGGGTAGCTTGCCAGGCTCTGCCCTGCGGGCAGGATACTCGGGAGCTTGCCGGGCTCTCCGAGAGAGACGGAGGAATCGAACCCGGGTTGGCTGTGTGCAAGGCAAATGCCCTACATCTATCAATAATTGTATTAAAATGTAAATGATCTAAATATAGAGGCTAACACAATGGTTAACAGAATTTAATCTTTAAAATGACGCAATTAAATTCTTCAAACGATTCGCCTGAAGGGCAATGACTCCAGTAGGTTACAAGAGGATACAGCAATTACCACCAGGCAGGCGTCTGTCTCCGGGAAGATGGACTCCACTGCCAGAACAGCCAAGCAAAGGACGCTATCTTCTGGGAACCGGAGGGACACTGAGCAGTGACACAAGGGTCGATTCACTGAGAACTTAAAGTGACCCTGAGCATGTGCCCATCTCGCCGTGGGCGGCCGACCTAACAAGCTGAACGACGAGTGTCAAGAGAGTCCAACACACCCTTCTCAGCAGCTTGGCAGAACCGGGAGACGAGACAGAGACCAATCCAGAGAGCTGAACGCCACCCCCCAACAGGACAGAGCAGACCCTTACAGAACACTCCACGGGCCACGGCGAACACTTTAGGGGGCATCTTTGCAAACGCACACGGGATATCCCCCCGACCCCAAGATGCACCATAGTCTGGGCCCCCGCGTGAACCTCGAATGCACTGAACAATCATTCACACCATGCAATCTATGCAGCTACGCATAAATATACAAATATATGGAAGATATTTATATATCTTTCCTCAGTAAAGGGGGAAATGGGCCCTCGAAGCAGCTGCTAACGTGGACAGCTCAAGGCGATGGACCCGCTGTGAGAAGGTGCCGGCCCAGACTCGGGAGAAGGTGCCAAGGCCTGGAGGCCAGGCTGTGCGGGCAGGAGCTCTGGGGATGCTTCCGGGCTGGACGTGCGGGTGGCTGTCTGCAGGGCAGGTGCCTTCACCCCCGTGCCCTCTCTCCAGCCCCTCAGCATCTGTAAGACTGTTTTCTTTGGCTCGCTGGCTTAGAGTCGCGCTATGCCAGGGGAGCTCGCTGGGAAGAGATTTCTGCCTCCCGGATTCCGGGGTGCTTGCTCATTTGATCCCCCCCGGCCCAGTCCCACATGTAGCTTGGGGAACACGGAGGGGGGGGCTGCTTCTCCAGTAACTTGAGCCCTGCCCGCCCCCCACCCAAAGCTCTCCAGGGAATACTGCACATCCGCTCACAGCGTGAGCAGGGCCTGGTGTGTTACCTGGGCAGCAAGGTGGTGGGGGGGGGCTGCATTTGCCTTTCAACAGTTCCCCCCAGCTGGTTCCGGCATCCCTGGCCCCATCTCAGAGCTTCCTTGCCAAAGATGGCCCCCCACCCCCGCTGGAAATGATGGGTGAGACGTCCCCTCGGTGGCAGCTGGGGGTGTGTGCCCCCACCCAGACAGCAGCATGCCCCCCCACCCCAGGGCCCCGACTCCTGAGGGTGGGCCGGCCGGGGGCTGTGGGAGCAAGTCCCTCTGCGGACCTGGTGGTGAGTGGGCCGCTGAGACGGGCAGCCTGGAGGGGGGCTAGGCTGTGCAGGTGACCGGCGACATGCTTTTGCCAGGCCAGCCAGCCTGACAAAGACCTGGGGAAGCCCCACTCACTTGAGACCAGGCTGCCCGAGACGGAAGTTGTGGACTGGGGGCCTCTGGCATCTTCCCAGGCAAGTGACCAGCCCGCCCTGCTCCGGCTTCACAGCGATGCGAAGGAAGCGTGTGGGGCTGGGGGAGTCATGGGCTCACTTCTTTATTTTCCCTTCTTTTTTTAATGTTTGACCACACCCAGTGATGCTCAAGGGTTACTCCTGGCTCTGCACTCAGGAATTACTCCTGGCGGTGCTCGGGGTGATGTAGGTAGGTAGATAGGGAAAGGCCCTTGGCAATGAAACAGATTAACAAAGCCTCTAGGAGGGAGAATCCTGAGACTGACCCAGCCTCCCTGGTAACGGACTTTCACCTGGAAAGAAGCCCCCACGTGAGGGCAGGTTGGAGAAACCCTATAAAAACCAGCCCAATAGCCCATTCGAGGCTTCCTCCACCCTTGGAGAAGCCCGTGTTCTCTCTTGAGCGCGTTACTCCTACTGGCTTTTCTTTTCCACTTATCCCTTCCTCCCTCTCTCAGAAACCTCTGAATAAAATCTTTCACTTCACTACTTGTCTACTCCTGAAATTCTTTTCTGCGAGTGAGACAAGAACCCAGTTACCGTGGGTCCCGGGTGTTTGAGGCGGTTGGAGAGAAAGTGACCGTCTTTCTCCTCCCCGCTTCACGAAAGTCACCCGTGGGGCCCACCGACATCATTTTGGCGACCACGAAGGGACTGCAGTGAAGAAATCCGCGAGGAAGGAGGTAATCCGTGGAAAATCTGCTGTGGAGGTATGCTCCCTTGGAAATCTCTAGGGGGGATGAGGGAGGAATGTGATAACCTCTGTGTGAGTGTGTGTGTGCATGAGCACCCTGATAGGTCCTCCTATCAGGCGTGATTTTGTGGCTCCACGACCTGGCACTCTTAAAGTCCCTCTAAGTCACGGAGCTCGAGTGGGCTGCCTGCGATTCCATGGAGAACGTACGGTCAAGGGTGGCACTGGCATAGCTGCCGGTCGCAAGTCACAATGCTGAACCACTACGGCTAAGTTCTCCACCAGCCAGGCAAGCATCTGAGTGGTCTCTGCAAAGAGGCACCCCTCCTTTGTCTGTCTTGCGTCACCATTCACTATGGGAGGAATGGGAGGGAAGCCCACTAGTGAGAAGATTCTGGAAAACTGAGGCAGATCAATGTCCTAGTAGAACACCCTTTCCCCACCCAGTCACAGTCCGATTAAAGGATCAACTAGAGGTCAATTGTAATGCTAATGAGGGAAACCAGCATGTTTAGCTCTAGGCAAAGTAAGATGGAAGAAAAAGGTAAAAGCAGGGAAGATGTAGCAAGTTAAGAAAGGCAGAACTTCTTTCAAGGAGCAGGGCTTCTTTAAGACCACAGCATTAGGTTCGGCTCGGGCACACAGCTGTGGGTCTGCCCGGTGCCAGGGACACCCAGGGACGCCTGCGGTGGAAGCAGAGGCTATTGGTGGAGACGTCCAGATCCAAGAACCCTCTGAGAAAAGGCCTATATAGGAGGGGTTAGAGTCCCCTCAGAAGAGGCCAAAGTAGAGGCCAGTGTATGGGGGGTTAGAGTCCCCTCGGGAGAGGCCAAAAGAAGGCCAATGTAGGGGGTTAGAGTCCCCTTGGCAGAGGCCAAAGGAAAGCCAATGTATGGGGGGTTAGAGTCCCCTCAGGAGAGGCTGAAGCAAAGCCCTGGAAAGTAGTTTTTGCTCAAGAACCATCCTGTCTTAGGTTTTTTCCCTTCCCTAGGTTGTTGCTGGTACTCAGAAACATGGGCAACTCAACTTCAATACCTAAAAATTCCCCTCTGGGTTGCTTATTAAAACATAGGAAGAGTTTACAGTTAGGTGGTTTAAACAAAGATCGTCTTGTCAACCTTTGCAATACCACATGGCCTGAATATAATCTAGAGAATGGGGAAAAATGGCCAGTGAATGGCAGCTTGCATTATCAGACCATTTTTGAGTTAGATCGTTTCTGCAAAAAGGAAAAGAAGCAGGATGAAATCACTTACATCCGGGCCTTCATGGCACTGTTTCTACATCTGGAAAAAAGGAAAAGTTGTCGCATCTGCTATCTATATGCACCAGAAGTTGAACCAGAACCAGACCCTATAGATGAAATCCTCATGATGAATCCCCAACGAACTGTACGAGTTGGAGCCTTGAAGGCTTCGGCCCCATTGGAAGACCTGCCTCCACCTCCATTTTCTACCTTGCCTCCGCCTATGCTTTTGGCTCCACCTGCCAAGCAGGCCGAGGCCTTGGAGGGCTGGACAGCCACTGACAGGTGCCCTCCCCCATCAAGGCCATCAAAGCAGGAACCTGCTAACCCAAGGCACCCAGGACCAGCAGTCGAAGGGCAGAAAGATCCCTCAGAAGAGGAGAAATGTTCAGGAAAGGGTGATAGTAAAGAAGCTCACCCTGACTGTAAAGCAGCTCAGGCAACCGAAATGTGCCCCCCTCTATCAGAAGCCAGTCCTGCAGGGTACACTCGGAGTGGTGTCTGCTATCATCCCAAGCCTGATCCCAAATCTGATAAGTTGGCCCAAATATTTCCCTTAAGGGAGGTGCCGAATGGAGAGGCGGGCATAGTGAGGGTTCATGTGCCCTTCTCCATGAGTGACCTCCACCGATGCAAACAACAGCTAGGGAGATTTTGGGAAGACCCTTCAAAGTTCGTAGAGGAATTTCAGGCTCTAATCTCTTTTTTTGAGCTCACCTGGGATGACATACAAGTTATTTTATCCAACTGTTGCACCCCGGATGAAAAGGGGCAGATTATAACAGCTGCACAGGCCTTAGCAGATGAGCTCCGGGCTACTGACTCTGATTACCCTGTAGGTTTAATGGCAGTTCCCTTAACAGACCCAGAATGGGATTATCAAACTAGGGGAGGTAGGAAAAGACGAGATCATATGATTAACTGTTTAATATCAGGGATGAAGAAGAGTGCCATTAAGGCTGTTAACTATGACAAGCTGAAGGAAGTTACACAGGAGAAAAATGAAAACCCTTATCAGTTCCAAGGTAGGCTGATTGAGGCAATGAGAAAGTATACGAACATAGATCCTCAATCCGAGGCAGGAAACGTCTTGATAGCCTCCTATTTTATAAATCAGTGCTCCTCCGACATAAGGAGGAAGCTTCAAAAGTTAGCTATGGGACCCCAGACCCCTCTAAGCCAGCTCCTCCAAATAGCATCTAGTGTTTATAACAATCGGGAGCAGGCGGAGGAAGCTGAGAGTCCGGAGAGGTCGGTTTAAACGACAAGAACAGGCTCAGCTGATAGCAATTGCTGTCGATAGAACCCTGAGACCTCAAAATAACCCTAAAGGCAGAATCTCAGCTAGAAGATACCAGATGCACCCGTCCCGGAAGGAATGCCTCAACTGTGGAGAATTAGGACATCAGAGAAGGCAATGTCCAGATCTACAACCACCGCGGGGGCGGTGTCATAACTGTAATCAGGAGGGCCATTGGAGAAGGGACTGTCCTCAGCCCCAGAGAGGGCAGAGGCCAGCCCCTGCTCTGGAGGCCCCAGTGCAAGAAGACTGAAGAGGCCTGAGGCCACTATCGGCTCCTGACTCCAACTTGGTGATTAAAAAAGCTGAGCCTCGGGTTATTTTTGACGTAGCAGGTAGGGACATCGATTTTTTGATCGATACAGGAGCCACCTACTCTGTCCTTAACCAATCTCCAGGACCTCTCTCAGCCAACTCGTGTGAAATAATAGGGATAGGGGGTGTCCCTGTGAGAAGGTTATTTACTCAACCATTAAGCTGTAGCTATGGAGATATAGTTTTTACTCATGCCTTTCTAATCATCCCAGAGTGCCCAACCCCTCTATTAGGGAGAGACATAATGCATGTTTTAGGAAGCACCCTCCAGCTCTTCCCCTCGAAGGAAAGAATTTTCATAGCAATTCTATTGCATAGTTCTGATGTAGATCTCCCAGACATTCCCCTTGAGGTTAGAGACACTGTAAACCCTGTGGTGTGGGATCAAGGAATACCTGGAAGAGCCTTAAGAGTATCTCCAGTGAAGATCAGCCTCAAGGAAAATGCAGATTACCCGCACAAGCGTCAGTATTCAATTAAACCTGAAGCCAGAAAAGGGCTACAGCCCCTAATAGAGAAGTTCCTAAAATATGGATTAATAGTGCCTTGCCAGTCACCTTGTAATACTCCAATCCTCCCGGTACAGAAGCCAAATGGTGAATACAGACTAGTACAGGACCTCAGAGCTGTTAACGAAGCAGTGGTTCCAATCCACCCTATTGTGCCTAACCCATACAACATCCTAAATCAGATCCCTGGTAACACTGCCTGGTTCACAGTACTGGATCTTTTTTTTTTTTTTTTTTTTAAATTTTATTGAATCACCATGTGGAGGGTTACATAGTTCTCAGGATTATGTCGGTTATACAGTTCTCAAACACCCTTCACTTCACCAGTGCCCATCTTCCATCACCAACCCCCCCAGTATACCTGCCGCCCCCTCCCACCTCCCCCGTCCCAACCCTTGCACATGATATGTTTCACTTCGTTTACGCCTTATTTCGATTACATTCCATGTTTCAACACACAACTCACTACTGTTGTTGGGGTTTCCCCCAAAAAAGAAAAGCAGTCCTATTGCCAAGGAGGCATTTGATAGTTCTCCATTGCTAAGAATATAGAGATATTAAGTCCCGCTGTTTGTTACATAGTTTTTCTTTTTCCCCCTTGCCCCGTGCCACCGAGTTCACGCCTGTTTTAGTAATCGCCACGCTGCCTGACAAGGGAAAAAAAAACTGAAAAGGATGGTTATTTCCCGTCATCAGCAGGCGTGGGGCTCTGGCTTAGTTGATAGACTTGTAGAGTATCTGCAAGCAGTCTCTGGAACCGAAGGTCTTGCGCTGGTATCGGCTCCGGCTCGAGATTCCACCAGCGTCCCGCTGTTCCTTGTACATAATTTTTCCCCTTATATCCCATTCCCACGCCACCAGGTCTGTTTGCTTAATGGACATCACACTGTAGTTGATGACACACCGCGTTTCTTCCCGAGAAAGAAGAAAATTTCTTCTCAGCTGGCGTGGGGATATAGCTTAGTTCAGTCTAGTGAGATGGCTACCACTTTGATTGCCTTCAATATTTCAGCAACAGACTTACTATTAGGATCTCCCACAAAAGTCCGCCCCATTAGAAAGGAACCATTACATATTGCTCATACTAAGATGACATTAAGTCGCGCGGCCGCGGCAGCGGCCGCGCGGTTTTGGGTCTCTGTATAAAATCCAGGGAAAGTACAACCAGAAATAACATCACTACAAACTTTTACCCTTTTATGGTGCTCATAAGATGGAGAAACCTAGAGAGAGGCTCGGCGTCTCAGTTTTGCGCTCAGGAAAACCGCGGCCCCTGCGCTGTGCTCAGGAGGGAGGAGCCGAGAGAGAGACAGGCCAAAAGAATCGGGGGATGCCCGGGTCCCACAGCTTCAGCACGCCGTGGGGTCCCTGGTCCCATGCCGGAACTAGTTCAGTGGGCTGCTTGGGGTCCGAGGGCGCTCCCTCGGGCCCCTCCATCATGCTCCCTCCACAGCCGGGTCCAAAAGGAAGCACACGTGGGGGAGGTGGGTTCAAGTATCCAACTGCGGTGGGCGGGGGTCGCCGCCCCCGCCCCCTGGGGACTCCCGCAAGCGCGCTCACGTCCTGTTTGGGCTGGATCGGCGTCTCCGTTTTGCGCTCAGGAAAACCGCGGCCCCTGCGCTGTGCTCAGGAGGGAGGAGTTGAGAGAGAGACAGGTTAAAAGAATTGGGGGATGCCCGGGTCCCACAGCTTCAGCACGCCGTGGGGTCTCTGGTCCCATGCCGGAATTAGTTCAGTGGGCTGCTTGGGGTCCGAGGGCGCTCCCTCGGGCCCCTCCATCATGCTCCTTCCACAGCCGGGTCCAAAAGGAAGCACACGTGGGGGAGGTGGGTTTAAGTATCTAACTGCGGTGGGCGGGGGTCGCCGCCCCCGCCCCCTGGGGACTCCCGCAAGCGCGCTCACATCCTGTTTGGGCTGGATTGGCGTCTCCGTTTTGCGCTCAGGAAAACCGCGGCCCCTGCGCTGTGCTCAGGAGGGAGGAGCCGAGAGAGAGACAGGCCAAAAGAATCGGGGGATGCCCGGGTCCCACAGCTTCAGCACGCCGTGGGGTCCCTGGTCCCATGCCGGAACTAGTTCAGTGGGCTGCTTGGGGTCCGAGGGCGCTCCCTCGGGCCCCTCCATCATGCTCCCTCCACAGCCGGGTCCAAAAGGAAGCACACGTGGGGGAGGTGGGTTCAAGTATCCAACTGCGGTGGGCGGGGGTCGCCGCCCCCGCCCCCTGGGGACTCCCGCAAGCGCGCCCACGTCCTGTTTGGGCTGGATCGGCGTCTCCGTTTTGCGCTCAGGAAAACCGCGGCCCCTGCGCTGTGCTCAGGAGGGAGGAGTTGAGAGAGAGACAGGTTAAAAGAATTGGGGGATGCCCGGGTCCCACAGCTTCAGCACGCCGTGGGGTCTCTGGTCCCATGCCGGAATTAGTTCAGTGGGCTGCTTGGGGTCCGAGGGCGCTCCCTCGGGCCCCTCCATCATGCTCCTTCCACAGCCGGGTCCAAAAGGCCACAGTACTGGATCTTAAGGATGCATTTTTCTGTATTCCCTTGCATCCTGATTCTCAGTTTCTCTTCGCTTTCGAATGGACGGACCCAAATTATAATAAAACACAGCAGTATACCTGGACCGTTCTCCCTCAGGGTTTCAGAGACAGCCCCCACATTTTTGGAAATGCATTAAGCAAAGAACTCAGAGAGTTACAGCTAAAGGATGGAGCTATAATACAGTATGTGGATGATATTCTTATTTGCAGTCCAACAAGGGAAGCCTCCATTAGTCATACAATTCAAGTATTAAATTTCCTGGGGGAGCGAGGATATAAAGTTTCCCCCTCCAAGGCACAGATTGGACAAGGAGGCCAGGGATTAGATGGCTAGCACCAAACGGTTCCCACTGGCTATGTGGGCAGAACTTATGGCCCTGGCTTCCCCCCGGCTGGAGTGGCAGATGTACGCTAGGCTTTGCTTGGATGCAGGGCAGACATGTGCAAACACTCTATCCACACAAACCGGCTAATTACCAGCATATGCTCCACCGCTGGACTAGGTCAGTTTTCCACTGGTATGATCATTTGAGTTTTTTCTTTGCCCCACAAATAGGAATAGAAGATGTTGCTCAACATATAGAAACCCTGACAAAGTATATGCAAAAAGCATTAAGTGACACCCATACTAGTCTTTCTCTAATTAACTCAGAAATGTCCCAAATGAGAAAGGCAATCATTCAAAACCGGATGGCCTTAGATATACTCACTGCTGCTCAGGGAGGAACCTGTGCTGTCATAAAAACTGAATGCTGCGTATACATTCCAAACTACACTGCAAATGTGACTGACCTTCTGGATGACATGAAAAAGCAGGTACAGTCTCTTGAGGACTCCTCTCCAAGTTTTTGGGATCGGATCTCTTCATGGTTCGGAGGAGGATGGACATGGTTGGAGAAACTATTATTTTCCATCTTTATGATCATAGCAATAGGTGTAGGATTATGTTGTGTTGGTTTCTGCTGCTTTAATTTTTGTCTCACCATCCCAGACAGAATGGTATCTAAAGCTATAGATCACTCTGCTCTTGCTAGATCAGAGGCAATATTCTACTCCTCTAGGGTCTAATCATTTCAAAGTGACATTCCTCAGTCTAATTGATCTGATCTTTTCTTTCAGATAACTTCAGGATCCCAACCAGTTCATTGCCTGGGGCCCACTAAAACTAAGATAGCATGAGATTTCACCCCTTGCTCAGGCAGGGCCAGCGCCCCTTTGTCAGCATGAAGCAGCTCCAGAAGATGGACCTTCAGCCATTTTCCCTTGAAGATTCAAGGTGGTGAAATCTCTAGGGGGGAATATGATGTAGGTAGGTAGATAGGGAAAGGCCCTTGGCAATGAAACAGATTAACAAAGCCTCTAGGAGGGAGAATCCTGAGACTGACCCAGCCTCCCTGGTAACGGACTTTCACCTGGAAAGAAGCCCCCACGTGAGGGCAGGTTGGAGAAACCCTATAAAAACCAGCCCAATAGCCCATTCGAGGCTTCCTCCACCCTTGGAGAAGCCCGCGTTCTCTCTTGAGCGCGTTACTCCTACTGGCTTTTCTTTTCCACTTATCCCTTCCTCCCTCTCTCAGAAACCTCTGAATAAAATCTTACACTTCACTACTTGTCTACTCCTGAAATTCTTTTCTGCGAGTGAGACAAGAACCCAGTTACCGTGGGTCCCGGGTGTTTGAGGCGGTTGGAGAGAAAGTGACCGTCTTTCTCCTCCCCGCTTCACGAAAGTCACCCGTGGGGCCCACCGACATCAGGGGGACCACATGGGATGCCGGGGATTGAACCTGGGTCGACTGCGTGCAAGGCAGATGCCGTACCCGCAGTGCTGTCTCTCCGGCCTGGGCTCACTTTAATGGGGAGTCAGGAAGGGCAAAATAAATAAATAAATAAAACCAACAAAAAGACTTCCTATCGCCTCCCCCAGAGCCACCTCACGTGGAGAAGCCAGGAGCTGGCGTCCCCCTGAGCCTTCAGAGTGGGCCTTTAAAAGGAAGGGGGTGAAGGGGGACGGCTCTGGCATCTTCCTTGAGACCCGACTGCTGGAAGCTGCCTCCCTGGTTTACAGGGGGACGGGGGCTAGTTCCCCAGTTCATTAAACCAGAGCGAGTCTCCCCCACTGCTGGCCGGACCTGGGCAGCCCAGCCTGATCCCCTGCCCATAAACGTGTGCCCTGGGGCTGTGAGCGAGCGGGTGTGATTTCCGGGGGCAGCCGGGTGGGGGCAGAGCTGGAGGCCTGGCGTCCAGGTGACGGCAGTGGTGCCGTGCAGGGGCTCCCTGATGCCCCCCCTTCTAGTCCGAGACTGCCTGTGGATCTCGGGGCCCCCCACATCCTTGCCATCTCCCCCACCCTCCCTCCCTCTCTCTCTCTCTCTCTCTCTCTCTCTCTCTCTCTCTCTCTCTCTC
This sequence comes from Sorex araneus, assembly GCF_027595985.1. NCBI lineage: Eukaryota > Metazoa > Chordata > Mammalia > Eulipotyphla > Soricidae > Sorex > Sorex araneus. The sequence continues at coordinate 15,693,801 of NC_073310.1, forward strand.
TCTCTCTCTCTCTCTCTCTCGTTTCAGCCAACGTTGGAGCAGGCCGTTGTTGGGGGAGAGAGGAACAGGCCTGATAAATGTCTGCAGGTTCTTGGGTGGTCTCAGAGCAGCTGGGGGATGGGGCGGGGTTGCCCCCAGCCTCATTCGAGCCCGTCGGGTGCATGGGAGAGCAGTCCAGAGCCGAGAGCGGGGTGGAGGGAGCCACAGTCTAGGACAGAGGTGCTAAAACCAGCCGCAGAGGGAGAGTCAGCCTCGGCACCCCACCCCCCAGCCCGCGAGCCCGCCTGGCGCCCTGTCCACTCTGCAGCCCGCAGGGCCACGGGCCTGGAGGTGCCCGAAGTGTTGGCGGGTGTCAGGGACGCCTGGAGAGCAGGCAGGGCTCGGCACGCCCACCGTGCGGCAGTGTCTGGGGACAACACGCCGTCTTGCTTGCCCACGGGGTCTGGGTGGGCGACGGTGGTGCTGAAGCAGCCGTCACCGCCGGCCCACCGGCTGGGATCCTCACGGGTGGGAGCGGCCCCCGCCAGCGCCCGACTGCACAGACACTCAGAGATGGTGTTCAGGGCACTCGGCGCCCCGGGCATGGGGAGGAGTGGGCGAGGCGGGGCTGAGTCCCCTGCTCCCCTCTGCCACTCCAGAAACGGCTTTTCTCCGGAGCAGCCCAAGACTTGCCATCCGCACTGTAATATGAGTTATTTATAGGACAGGCCTGCTGCTGGCCTGAAGAAAGATGATTATATTTACCTGCCAGAAACCTACAGACACTCACACGCGCACACACACACACACACGCGCACACACACTCAGTATCAGATATGCACTATGGTTGTTAAACTAATAAAGGAATATGAACCCGCTTCTGAAATGCTTTCTGAAGATCATTTGAATTTCTTTTTTTTTCCCAAGAACCGCCTCTGGCCTTGGGAATACTATTAAATTGCAATGGTGCAATTTTAACTCAAGCATTTCCTGAGTCCTCTGCTTTCGTCCTCGGCCTGGAATTACCTCGTCCCTACTCGTGTTAGGAAGAAGAACACGCCGTTTATTGCCCCCTGCCAGGGCCTTCTTCCTTCGGTAAACACAGGGATCGGATAAATGAGGTGGTTTCACTGTCGCCGGTGCCAGCGCTGTGCGTGTGGGGACAGGATGACTGTAGTCCAGGGGGAGCACCAGGACTGGCCTCTTGTTCTTGAAACCTTTGCTGCAAGGGGTTGGAAGAGACTCCCTCCCTGAGGGAGTGACTGGGACTCTCCCTGCCACCACCCCGCTGCCTTTGTCACGTCAGGAAGACCCAGCAGAACCCCCCTAGCAGCTGTGCACAGAAGCGGGAAGAGCCCGAGCCCTGGGCTGCAAGGGAGGGGGCGGTGCTGTGTGCAGGATGGGTAGGGGTGTGTCTGCGTGTGTGTGTGCCCGCACACGTGTATGCTTGTGTGGGTGCGAACCTCGAGCATGGCTGTGTCTGCGTGTGCGCATGCGTGAGTGTACACAGCAAGCATAGATGTGTCTGCAAGTGTGCATGAGTGCATGTGTTGGTGTGAATAGTGAGCATGGATGTGCCTGCGTGTGTCTACTTGTGTGTATATAGTGAGCATGGACGTGTCTGCAAGTACACACATGTGTACATGTGTTGGTGTGAACGGTAAGCATAGGCACGTCTGCAGGTGTGTGTGCATGTGTGTGCACATGTGTTGCATAAGCACTTGTATGGGTGTGGATGTGTACCCCCCTGTGTGTGTCACGCATGGTCGTGTTGATGTTGTTGACATGTGTGCATGCAGGTTTGTACTGTGTGGTGTATGCTCGTATGTGCATGTTATGCGTACATCATGGGTCAACCTGCTTTTCTCCTTGTGTGCTAGTCACGTGTGATGTGTCTGCTTGTGGGCGTGTTTGTAGGCATCACCTGTGCATGCATGACTGTTTGTGTGCCTCGTGGGTGTTTGCATGCATGTACATGTTTTGCTCGCAAAGATGTATGTTTGTGTGTGCATTATTTGCGCATGTGTGCTTGTATGCACAGTGTAGAGGATACAAAGTGAGTCTTTTTTATTTTAATTATTATTTGTTTGGGGGGGCGACCCACACCTGGCGGTGCTCAGGGCTCGCTTCCTGGCTCTACACTCAGGGTGGTGCTCCGGGAACCATATGTGATGCCAGGATCGAACCCAGGTCGGCCGCATGCAAGGCAAATGCTCTGCCCGCGGCACTGTCATCGCTCCAGGCTGAGACGAGTCTTCCCTACCCGGAGCACCACGCGTGTCCGAGGTGCAGGCACGCTGAAGCCATGCGCGGCGACCAGCTCTGAGCGGGTCTCAGGGCCGTGAGTCCCCCGCCGACCAGGGGGCAGAGCGAGAGCAGGAAGGAGGGGCGGAGAGGCCTCTTGGGCGCCCCCAGAGCCCCCACAACCATGTGTCCCTGCCACAGCGCCCTGAGTTGGGGAGCGGCGAGGCTGGGGAAACGGAGTCTGAGCCCAGCTCCTCCCGCGCGCTGCCCCTGCCCTGCCCGGAGAGGCCCAGGGGCGCCCTTTGGCCAACAGACAACAGGGCAGGACTTTGGTTTCTGAGCACGCTCAGCTCAGAGTCGGGCCGCTTCTTAGCCACAGGAAGACCCTCGTTTCAATAGGGGGAGTCCCCCCCGCCCCCAAACGTCTCCAGCTGGTTTGAGGGGAAGGGAGGAAGGAATGAAAGCATCCCAGCTATGGCGCCTGCAGGGGCTCCGATGGCCACAAGGACGAAAGCATCAACAGCGTCCGCGCGAGCAGTCTCAGCCGTCCACACGCAGGTGCGCCCGTCCGGGGCTGCCCGTCCACTCCCGCTCTGCTGGGTCAGGGGCACGGGAAGGGGAGCCCACTTCTGTGCCACAAGGCCACGCAGAGAGGCCGGGAAAGGTGTCCTGCTGGACCCTAAGGGAGGCTGCAGGGGATGGGGGAGTCACTCTGGTCAGGCCCCACGGGCTGCAGCACCCAGCTTGGCCACTAACCGCTCGCGTCCGCTTAACATTAACCAGCGGCCAAACCCCAAGCCCCCCAAAGCCATCGAGCCCAGCAAGACCACTCCTGCTGGCGGGCGTCTCCCACGCAGGCCTCTTGGTCCATCTTAGGGGGACGCTGGGGGCTGTCCGTAGCCTTTGTCATTCCAGGACACGTGGCCATTGGGACTCGCGTTCCAGCTCCAGCACCACATACGGTTCCCTGAACCCTTCCAGAAGTGATCCCCGAGCACTGAACTTAGAGCGAGGCCCGAGCACTGAGCAGAGAGCAAGCCCTGAGCACCACTGCTCTGAGACTTCCCTCCACTCTTCCGACAGCCTCCTCCCCGCCTGCCCCAGGCAGCCCTCCATCCCACTCAGGCTCAGGGGAGGGTCACTCTCTCCCGGGCAGTCACGGTGCCTCCTGCGCTCCCGACCACCGTGGGTTCTGGCGGGAAGGGACGGGGACGGCCTCATGTATTTGATAACAAGCTCAACCCAGCCCAGGGTTCTCCTCCCTGCTCCCTGCAGGGGTGGGGGGAGCGAGGCATCCTCTCCTCCTCCTGGGTCCCAAGTTCCCTGGAAAAAAACACCTGCCCTGCTCCATCCCCCCTTCCTACACCCCTGCACCTGGTAGGACTCAACTTCCTGTCCTGCAAAGGCTCTGAGGGCAGGGGGCCTGCTGACCCCTCGAGCAGCAGAAGGGCGGGGCACAAGAGTGCAAACAGAGGGGGTCGCCCAGCTAGACAAGCGGGAGGGTGTGGAGCACCAGGCCCCGAGTCTGCAGCTCAGGGGAGCCCCCCAGGACTGTGATGCCCCCCCAGGAGCCAGGAGCTGCTGAATGCCCGAGGCAGGGCAGCAGCCAGGGGCTTGGCAGGCCGGGAGGGCACATCAGCCCCTCACCCCTTCGCCACTCGGAGGCAGCGGGAAGGGCCCGGGAAGCTTCACGTGGGTCTGGGCAGGTGCCGTGACAGCAGAGCCCTTGGGAGGGGAGGCGGGGGGCTGGGGCTGGGCTCGGTGGTAGACCCCCCGAGTCCTACCCCTGGCACGCTGCCCCCTGATTCTGCCTGTGGGGGAGACCCCCACCCCCTGGGACTGCAATGGTGGCAGTAACAAAGAGAAGGATGGGGCGTTGTGGGCAGGGAGGGTGGACAGTGCCCAGTATGTGCTCCGGAGACTGACCGTGGCCACCCGTCACCCCTCTCACTGGCTCCCTCCCCCGGCAGGCCGCTCTCCCTTCACAACGCCTTGTCACCCTCCAACCCCCAACCCCCATAGACAAGAACGGTGCCCAGGCCTCCGCTTGATGCCTTCTAGAAGCTTCCCCTGGAGAGAGAGAGGGGGAGAGAGAGGGAGGGAGGGAGAGAGAGAAGGAGGGACGGAGGGAGGGAGGGAGGGAGAGAGAGAGAGAGAGAGAGAGAGAGAGAGAGAGAGAGAGAGAGAGAGAGAGAGAGAGAGAGAGAGAGAGAGAGAGAGAGAGAGAGAGAGATATGCCCCCTTGGCACCCCTCCAGGTGAAGTCCAGAGTTCAGCTATAGAAGACTGGTCATTCCCATCTGTTAAATGGACAGGGGTGGGGGTCCTTCCTCCCACTAACGGTGGTGGGACTTTGGAGGTCCCCGAGGGCTCGATACAGTGCTTCAGAGTCAGCAGGGGCCTTCAGCCACCCTGCACCCCCCTTATTCACTCCCTGCCCCCATGGGCTGCACCCCTCTCCTGAGATAGCCACAGAATGTCTCACTGCAAACCAGCCCCAGGCCTCAACCAAGGGAACCAAATCTGTCCCTGGCCAACAGAACCTGCACCGTGAAGTCACCAGGGCCTTCCAGCTCCTTTCAGGAACCCCAGAACCCCGACACCCCACGCTGGAGGGAAGGAGGGTGGTTTGAGAAAGAAAACTTTCCCTAAAAAATGCAGGGTTGGGCTTGGGGCCAGTTTTGGGAGGACTGGGGAGGGTGCTGTGACCTGGCCAGCAGGTCCCCAATCCATTCTAGGAACTTTCTAGAACAGGGTTGAGGGCTTCCTCCCCTGCCCGTCTGGGTTCACCGGCAGAGCGGGTATTGTTTAACTCGAACTTTGGGTGGAAAGAGTTTCCTGCTTGCGTTCAGGGTTTGTTTCCTGAGCCAACAGGCAGGAGCTCTGGTTTTCTGAACCAAGTCGAGTATGGAATTTTTCTGTTGTTAATATTGAAGGCTTTTACCTTTGCTAGGACTTGGTTGCTTGCTGTTTTGCGCATACACGCTCTCTCTGTTTCTCTCTGCCTCTCTCTGATTCTCTGTCTCTTCTTTTATTATTATTATTATTATTATTTTTTGCTTTTTGGGTCACACCAGCGATGCTCAGGGCTTACTCCTGGCTCTGCACTCAGGAATTACTCCTATCTGTGCTTGGGAGACCATAAGGGATGCTGGGAATCGAACCCAGGTTGGCCACGTGCAAGGCAAATGCCCTACCCGCTGTGCTATCTCTCCAGCCCCTCTCTGTCTCTTCTAATTCTCCATCTCTCTCTCTGATTCTCTTCCTCTGTCTCTATGTCTCTGATTCTCTGCCTCTGTCTCTCTGTCTCTGATTCTCTCCCTCTGTCTCTGTCTCTCTCTTTCTCTCCTCCCAGATGCTCCCGCGATCTTGCACAGAGAGCTGCTGGCTGGTGCAGTTCTTGTCTTTTTCTGCCACATTAACCCGGTAGGGGGTTTCCCGGCTCAAGATTTTGAAAAGCTGTGTCAAGTCGTGAAAGCCCCCAAATGCAACTTAAATGGTTATTAGCTAGTGGGAAACGTCCCCTGCATTCTAATTCCTCCATTTAAATAACAATAATAAAGAAAATAATAACAATAAGAGTAAACTCCAGGACGGAGCAGCCCTGATTATAGCCTACCACCCACACCACCCACCGCTTGCAGCCCACGGCTAATTTCTATAGCGCCCCCCGGCTTGCCCCTCTGCGGGCTGGGGTGAAGTGCCGCTGCCACCGCCGCCGCCGCCGCCGCCGCCGCCGCCGCGGGCTCGGCTGATTCCACGTCCCGCCAGCAGGGGGCGCCCGCGTCATCCCGCAGCGAACTCGGGATCCAGGACATCCTGGCTAATTCCTTTAAATGATCCCAGGAATAGACAAAAGAGCCAAAGGGGGCTCCTTGCTCGATTAAAAGCCCCGAAACACATGTATTTGCCAAATGGAAAGGTGCAGAATTAATTGGAAACGAGATGGAATTTGTATTCCTCGACTCCCGGGGGCGGGGGGTTGTGGAGGTCGGCAGAGGCGAGGGCTGGCGGCTCATGATTAATCAATATTTGCAAAGTCTTCGGGAAGTACGAAGGGCCGTGCAGGTGCAAACCGACTACGCAAGACCAGCTCCGGCAGGCAGTGGTGGGGGCCCGTGGGGCCGTGCCCGGTCAAGCGAAAGAGAACACGCGTGAGGAAGAGAGACACGCCAACGCGGGGTGGGGGGGCGTGGAATGTGCCCCGAGAACACACCAGGTGTTTCTCCGTCTCATCATTTCCTCCTTCCAGTGGCCCAGCCAGACAGGTGGGAGTAGAAGGTGGAGGCATCAGGTGAACGGGCTTAACGGGTCATTCTAAGTCTTGGCTGTTGCCAAGGCATCCAAGCAAGAGAGGTAACGGGAAGGTTGGAGCCGGGGACACGAAAGGGCACCCCCGGCTGGAAGGTGGGTCCCTCTGCCGCCTCCCCCACACCCACCTCCGCAGCCCAGCGAGCAAAGCCCAGGGGCCAGGGACAGCTGGGATCCAGCCCTAGGGAGGCCGGGTGACAGGTCACAGCGCAGCCAGTGCCCCCGGCAAGAGGATGCAGGTGACAGGCGTCCAGCTGCGGGGTTTCCGCTCAGGAATGAGTGCACGGGACAGAGAATGGCTGGGGGACAAGGCCGGGCACTGGACACACTGTGGGTGAGGACCAGGACATCGTCACCTGCACCAGGCAATGAGGGACAGGACAGCCAGAGGTCAGTTATGAAGCCCAGAGGCCACGGGCTGGTCAGCGCGCACTCTCTATTCCTTCCTCATGCCAAAGAGTCTCCAGAGGTAAGTTTTCTTTTTTTATCTTTTTCCATTATTATTATTTTATTTATTTATTTATTTATTTATTTATTTTTTTGGTTTTTGGGTCACTCCCTGTGATGCACAGGGTTTACTCCTGGCTCTGCACTCAGGAATCACTCCTGGTGGTGCTCAGGGGACCATATGGGATGCTGGGAATCGAACCTGAGTCGGTAGCATGCAAGGCAAATGCCCTACCCGCTGTGCTATCATCGCTCCGGCCTCCAAAGGTAATTTTTCCACAGCAGGGATGGGGTTGGGTTGGGGTGTGTGTGTGTGTGTGTGTGTGTGTGTGTGTGTGTGTGTGTGTGTGTGTGTGTGTGTGTGTGTGTGTGTGTGTGTGAATTCCAGCCATTTTACAGAATAATTAATGGGGGGGGGACAGAGAAGAGAGTTCCAGGGTTAAGACATTTGCCTTGCATGTGGCTGACCTGGGTGTGATCCCTTAGCACTGCAAAAGGTCCCCTGAGCACCACCAGGAATGGTCACTGAGTACAGAGCCAGGAGCAGGCCCTGAGCACCGCTGGGTGTGGCTCCCCTAATAATAATAATAATAATAATAATAATAATAATGGAGTACAAGCCGTGTGTCATACCCCCCAAATGTGAGCTGGCCATGCAACTTCTCCGATAATATGTCAAATGCTTTTTTTTTTTTTGGCATACCCTACACTTTCTAGAAAATGCCCACAGATGTGGAAATGATAGGAAAGATGCTGTCTCCATCGCTGCCCAATCACAAAGTCGCCCAGCGGGAAGGGGCGGGTCGACACCCGGCTTTATTCAGCCCTTTCTGGAGAGCCGCAGACTCCGGCAAGCCTCCGTGGCACAACAGGTTTCTATGGTTACGCGCGATGTAAATAGATGAGCTGCTGTGAGTGCCGCCAAAGGACCATCCAGGCACGGTGCGGGGGTTGGGGGGTGGGTGGGCGACCCCCAGAGCATGAGCGTGCGAGTGGCTGGGGGGTCCCAGCCGACTAAATATTTGTGTCGAGGTGTATGGCATGGTCAGGGCCGGAAGCAGAGCTGGAGTCTGTCTGCTGGGTCCACACTGCAGGAGACGTGTGCAGGGTCGGGCCAAGAAGCAGGGGCTTCTTCCTGCCCTCCGTCCCTCTGGATGGAGGGACACATCATCCTCCCCTATGGGGCATTTGCACCGCGTCCCGGTGGACTCAAAGTAATTGGTGGATCGGAGAACGGGCTTTTAAATTTTTTTCTTTTTTCTTTTTTTTAATCATAGTGAAATAGAAGTCAGTAGTGGCTATAGAGAAAGCAAATCAGAAAAGCACTTTCCGGGGCTGGAGCGGTAGCACAGCAGGTAGGGCATTTGCCTTGCATGCGGCCAACCCGGGTTCGATTCCCAGCATCCAATATGGTCCCCCAGCACCGCCAGGAGTAATTCCTGAGTGTAGAGCTAGGAGTAAGCCCTGTGCATCGCCGGGTGTGACCCAAAAACCAAAAAAAAAAAAAAGACTCAGGATGGAGGGGCTGGAGCGATAGCACAGCGGGGAGGGCATTTGCCTTGCACACGACCGACTCGGGTTCGATTCCCAGCATCCCATATGGTCCCCCAGCACCGCCAGGAGTAATTCCTGAGTGTAGAGCCAGGAGTAAGCCCTGTGCATCGATGGGTGTGACCCAAAAAGCAACAACAACAACAAAAAGACTCAGGATGGAATATGGCGAAATCCAGATTTAGAGAGCGAGGGCCATGGCACGTCCCGTTTCTGCAGAGGGGGGTTTTACTGCAGGGATTGGGGAGCGGTGGCAGGTGCAGCCAGGCTGCTGCCCGGCGGGGTGTGGGGGCGCCCGTGGGAAGCCGGGAGGGTTTCACAGGTCTCCTGCCTGCTGAACGCCCAGAACCCGGGTTCTGGGAGCAGGCACAGTGCTCCCACCCCGCCCCGCTTGTTAGAGAAAAGGAACTAGAAAGAACAAGCTCTTCCGGACACGATTTTCACCCAACGATACTCATTGATATCATCTTTCGGGGGGAGGGGGTTGTTTCTGGGTCACATCTAACAGTGCTCAGGGGTTAATCCTGGCTCAGAGCTCAGGGATCACCCCCACTGGGGGACCGTATGGGGTGCTGGGGACTAAACTTGGGTCAGCTGCGTGCCAGGTGAGCGCCCGCTGGACTGGCGCTCTGGGCCCCACATTTGGAGTATAAGTAGGAAGGCACGCAGTTAAATGTATCTCCTTTGTGTTGCTGTTGGGTTGGGGGCCATACCTGGCTGTGATGAGGGGAGGGATTGTATGTGGGTGTAGGGATGGGTGGAACTAGGGTCGAATGCGTGCATGACAGGTACCTTCCCCTCTAGTACCTCTATGGCCTGAAGTACTTTTTTTTTTTTTGCTTTTGGGTCACACCCGGTGATGCACAGGGGTCACTCCTGGCTCATGCACTCAGGAATCACTCCTGGCGGTGCTCAGGGGACTATATGGGACACTGGGATTCGAACCTGGGTCGATCGCCTGCAAGGCAAGCTCCCTACCCGCTGTGCTATCACTCCAGCCCCTGAAGTAGTTACTTTTAAGGTTTTTAGAATACAATGAACATTTAAATTTGTATATATATATATATATATATATATATATATATATATATATATATATATATAGCTTTTGGGCAGCCTGGCAAGCTCCCTGTGGTGTTTTCAATATGCCAAAAACAGTAACAAGTCTCACAATGGAGACGTTACTGGTGCCCGCTCGAACAAATCGATGAACAACGGGAGGACAGTGCTACAGTGCTACTACAGTGCTTTTGGGGTCACTCCTGGTGGTGCTCAGGACTTACTTCTGGCTCTGTGCTCAGGGGGTCACTTCCGGGGGCCCCTATAGCGTGCTGGAGATTGAACCCCAGGTCGGCTGTGTGCAAGGTAAGTGCTCGACCTGCTGTACGATCTTCTCAGCCGCCAACCATTTTCCTTATAAATTACATGTATTCTAATTCTTGGTAGCCACAGAAAATCATGCTTTGTCTTTTTTTTTTTTTTTTGCTTTTCGGGTCACACCTGCGATGCACAGGAGTTACTCCTGGCTCATGCACTCAGAAATGACTCCTGGCAGTGCTCGGGGGGACCATATGGGATGCTGGGAATCGAACCCGGGTTGGCCGCGTGCAAGGCAAACGCCCTTACCCGCTGAGAAAGTCATGCTTTGTAAGACCAGAGAGAGCTTACTGGATGCCCTGTTTGGGAAAGAGAAAATAAAGAGGCTTATACCCTCATCTGTCTTTTCTTTTTTGAATTTGGGTTACAACCGGCAATGCTCAGGGGTTACTCCTGGCTCTGCACTCAGGAATTACCCCTGGCGGTGCTCAGGGGACCATATGGGATGCTGGGATTTGAACCCGGGTCGGCCTCGTGCAAGGCAAACGCCCTCCCCGTTGTGCTATTGCTCCAGACCCTACCCTCATCTGTCTTCCAGCATCTGATCATCGGATAGAGGCAGGGAGAGGCGGGAGTGATGAGCCACACCCAGGGGAAGGCAGCGGGGCCCCGGGATGGTGCCCGCGACCCTCCCACCGCCCCCTCTCCCTGCTCACGCAGCTGAAACACATCAGCTAATGAGGAGCTCGGGCTGATGTGAAGATCCGGACATACGGGGCTGAGGCCGCGCCAGAGGTGCCCCCTGGGGTCGGGCTATCTCAGCTGGCTGCTCTCCGTGCCAATCACAGAGCACAGCCCAATATTTCTGGGCTGAAATACAGGGTTCCAAACGTGTCATTTGGATTTCATTTTTCAATCAGGGTTGGAGTCTGTCCTTGGCCCGGAAAGAAAAGGAAGAGAAGGTCAGGATGAAAGCAAAGATGAGATAAGACGCCTGCAAAGGCCTGGGCAGAGAGAGCACGGCGATGGCTTCCAGCGTGTCCACTCGCCGGCAGCCCCCCTGTCACGCGGGTGTCCCCGGAGCAGCCGGCTCTGGGCTTGTGAGTCCCTCCAGCACGGAGCGGCTGCTCTCGCCACTCTGCCATCCCCGACTCGTGCCACTCCTCACCTGGGTCTACTCCCTCTTTAGACAACCCACATATCTTCTCCCCCCTCCCCCCACCCCCAGACTCTCCTTCCTGGGGGCTGGAGCGATAGCACAGCGGGTAGGGCGTTTGCCTTGCACACGGCCGACCTGGGTTCGAATCCCAGCATCCCATATGGTCCCTTGAGCACCACCAGGAGTAATTCCTGAATGCAGAGCCAGGAGTGACTCCTGTGCATCGCTAGGTGTGATCCAAAAAGTAAAAAAAAAAAAAAAAAAAAAAAAAAAAAAAAAAACAGACTCTCGGCTAGAGACTGAGCACAGTGGCCACTCAACACCTTTATTGCAAACCTCAACAGCTAATTAGAGAGAGAGAACAGAAGGGGATGCCCTGCCACAGTGGCAGGGTGGGGTGGGGGGAGATGGGACTGAGGAGGGTGGGAGGGATGCTGGGTTTACTGGTGGTGGAGAATGGGCACTGGTGAAGGGATGGGGTCCCGAACTTTGTATGAGGGAAACATGAGCACAAAAGTGTATAAATCTGTAACTGTACCCTCACAGTGATTCACTAATTAAAAACAAATAAATTTTTAAAAAATTCTATATAAAAGAAAAAAATAAATTTTAAAATAAAAAATTATTTTAAAAAAGTAAATAAAAATTCAAAAAAAAAAAAAAAAGAAAAACAGAGTCTCCTTCCTTTCCTTCCTTTGTGAGGTGCCCTCAGTGACTAATCCTTGCTGGGCCGCAACATCCACGTCTGATTACAGAGTCTTTAGCCTTCAAGGATCTGATTGCCTAAGATCTAAAATCATTCTTATTTCTTTCGCTCCCTCTGTTGTATTTTTTTTTTGTATTTTGATTTCCTTTTTTTGCTATTTGGGTCACATAACCCCAGTGATGCACAGGGGTTCCTCCTGGCTCTGCACTCAGGAATCACCCCTGGTGGTGCTCAGGGGACCCTATGGGATGCTGGGAATCGAACCCGGGCTGGCCGCATGCAAGGCAAAATGCCCTCCCCGCTGTGCTATCGCTCCAGCACTTGGTTTGTATTTTGGAGCCACACACCGGCTGGTGCTTCGAGATTCCTTCCGGGTCTGCATCCAGGAATCACTCCTGGCAGGGTTTGGGGACTATTCAGGAGGTCGGGGACCGAACCTAGGTCCTCCGCATGAAGGACAAGCGCCTTCCCCACCATACTATTGCTCTGATTCCCCTCTGCCCCCTTCTCCGAGCCATCCAGCGCTGAACAGAGGAGCCTCATAGTCGAACACTGCGGTAGACAGAAGAGCACTTGCTCCTGAGTGTCTGGAGCCGAATGTGGTTCACCCAAGGGCATCTGTCTGTTGCACAGATCCAGCGAGACTCGGCGGCAGGAAGTCAAGGCAATGACACGTCCCTGCGTTTCGTAGACATGGCCGAGCGGGAAGATGGGTGAGGGTCAGGGGATGCCTCTTCTCTCATTCATTCATCACCTTCCTGCCGCGGGGACACAAGCTAGAAGCTACAAAGGGCTCCCGGCCCTTCTGCTCAGGGAAGAGCCGCGTGACGGCCACAGGAGATGACACGAGGTGACACCCTGGGGCAGTGGTGGTGTTTCCCGGAGAGAGGAGCGTGGAGACAGCGTGTGAGTGAGACCCAGGGCGGGTGGGAGCGGCCCTCCGTGTACGTGGTCGCTGGGAAGTGGAGGTGGCTTGGGGGTGGGGGCTGCAGAGACCCCTGGAAGGGCAGGAGGACCGAGGTGAGCGGGGAGAGGACGGGAAACTGCCCTTTTCCGAATGCCCAGCCAGGCGAGGGGCTGTGCAAGGAAGTCTCAGCGATGTCCAGGGTGTTTCAGAGACTTGACAAACAGGCCCGAAGTGGCCCAGCAGGGCCGGGAGACCGTGTATTGGGAAGGGCGCTTGACTTGCACTCTGCTGACCTGGGTTTGATCCCTGGCACCTCCTCTTGTCCCCCGAGCCCCACCAGGAGTGATCCTGGAGCACAGAGCCAGGAGTCAGCCCTGAGCACAGCGGGGTGTGACCCCAAAACACAAACAAGCAACAAACCCCTGAAGATGCCCAACTATCTGCTTATCACAGCCGGTGGGGCGTTTGCCTTGCATGCAGCCGACCTGGGTTCGATTCCCAGCATCCCATATGGTCCCCTGAGCACCGCCAGGAATAACTCCTGAGTGCAAAGCCAGGAGGACCCCCTGTGCATTACCAGGTGTGACCCAAAAAGCAATGAATAAATAAATAAGATAAAAAAAAAACCTTTCCAAGGCACAACTCGGAAATCTTACACTCACGAATCCCTTTAACCCCGCTGACCGTGGTCATTGCAAAGTGGCCAACGTGGGCCGTGTCCTGTCGATAGTCACCACTCCAAGGTTGGCTTGGACCAAATGGTGATCGGCTGATCAGACTGCAACACTCCCAGAATCAAAGATCACCGTGGCCCCGGCGTGGAGGACAGGACTTACGGCCCACCTGGTGACAGGAAGCCACCAGGCTGCCTTCCACGCTCCCTCAGAGAGACCCCCTATATCTCCCATCCCGAATGGTTCCTCCAACCATCATCGTCTTAATGATCCCTTCTCTATTCCAGCTGCCTTCTTATGTACTTCTGTGATCATTTTCTCTCTCTCTCTCTCTCCCTCTCTCTCTCCTCTCTCTCCCTCCATCTCTCACTCCCCCTCTCCTCTCTATCTCTCACTTCCCCTCTCCTCTCTCTCTCCATCTCTCACTCCCCCTCTCCCCTCTCTCTCTCTCTCTCTCTCTCTCTCTCTCTCTCTCTCTCTCACCCACCATGGGCAGTCTCCAGAGGCCTCTCCTGACTTAGAGGCCAGGGGTCACCCCTGGTGGTGCTTGGAGGACCCGGTGGTGCTGGGGATTGAAGCTGGGCATCCACACTTCCCCCTGCACTGGCCCCTACGTTCACTCCCCAGCCCTGCTGAGTCCAGCCCGGGTCCAGCCCTGCACTGCCAGGTGTGGCACTGGTGACCTGCATTCCCGGGCCCAGCACGGGACCTGCAGGGCCATGTGGTCAGGTCAAGTGTCTCTGTAGTGGCCCCTGGGGTGCTTGCTTCCTACTTGGGTGATCCCACCCCCAAATAAAGTGAAGGACAATAAGGACAGTCCAGGCGTCTGTGTTTCCTGTTCCTCCCGGGGCTCACTATCATAACACAAACACAAACACAAACACTAGTCTGTGTTTCCTCTCTGCCTGCAGGGGTCCTGGCCGCCCTCAGCTGCCGTGTTCTGAGCACCCCACCCCCCGGCTTCTCAAGGTAACCTGAAAACACCTGCATCATGCCTTCGCTCTTGAAGGGTTTTTTCCCTTTGTTTATTTGAGATTGACAGTTTCTTCTTCTGACATTTGAAAGACACCACTCCAGAGGCTGGAGCAATAGCACAGCGGGTAGGGCATTTGCCTCGCACGTGGCTGACCCGGGTTCGATTCCCAGCATCCCATGTGGTCCCCCGAGCACCACCAGGAGTAATTCCTGAGTGCATGAGCCAGTAGTAACCCCTGTGCATCGCCGGGTGTGACCCAAAAAGGAAAAAGAAAAAAAAGAAAGACACCACAAGCAGCTGACTGGGTTTGATCCCCAGCATCCCCTAGGGTACCCTGAGCACCACCAGTAGTGATTCCTGAGTGCAGAGCCAGGAGTCAGCCCCAAGCACCTCCAGGTGTGGCCCAAAATTAAAGGAAAAAAAAAACAAACAACAACAGAAGAAAGACATGGCTCCATTGACTCCTGCCCTCATCCCGTCCACGAGCAAGCCGCATCACGGCTGCCCTGGACGCCACCGGCAGAGGTCCTCCGGCTGCTTCCAGAAGGTTCTTGATCCCGTTCACAAACAGCCGGCTAGCCTATGCCGCCGCAGTGCTTCCTGCCCCACTCTGCTTGGGGACACAGTACCTGACACACTGGCACTGTCTTCCTCCAAACAGGGCAAGGTTTGGGCTGTTCATTTTTTTTCCTTGATTTTTTTCCCCACTTCACGGAGTCTCTATGTCCTTCCTCCAACCCCCCAGCCCAGCAGTGCTGGGCCGCCAGGCCAGTGCTTGGCAGAGCTTGCAGGGAGAGAACTCTGGGCCTCGAGCTAGACCCCGGGAGCCATGCCCTGGCCTCAGAGTCCCGGCACTCTTGGCATGGATCACATGCACAGGACATCATTTTATTCGTATCCCTCAGACCTGTGCATTTATTCTTCCCCAGTATATTTTTTTTTGGGGGGGGGGAATTTTTTAAAAAATTTTTAAATTTTTTTTTTATTTTTAAAATTTATTTTTAAATTAGTGAGTCACAATGAGGGTACAGTTACAGATTCACACATTTTCGAGCTTGTTTTTCCCTCATGCAATGTTTGAGAGCCCATCCCTCCACCAGTGTCCATTCTCCACCACCAATGAACCCAGTATGGGCGGGGGGGAATCAACTAAAGAATGATTCCTATTGCTCAGAAATCTCTCTCAGTTCTTAAGTTTTGATACTCTCTATTGATCTGCTTTTAGGTGACTACCCTGCTTTGTCAGTTCCATTCCGTTTTATTAGGTGCATTTGAAATGTGGGATATTCATGCTTCTCACATATAGGATTTCCATGGTTTTATTTTTCAAAGCTTGAATTCTCTATTGAGAATTACATTTTATCTGCTTATTTTTTTAATTTTAATTTTTTAATGTATCACCGTGAGGTACAGTTACAGACTTATAAACGTTCGTGCTTACGTTTCAGTCATACAATGATCGAGTACCCATCCCTCTACCTCCAGTGACCCCAGTATCCCTCCCCCCCATTGCCCTGCCCCCTCTTGCCTCTGTGGCCGGTGCATTCCTTTATCTGTTTATTTTTTTTTAATTTCAAGCCACACCCAGGGGTGCTCAGGGACTCCTAATGGCAGTGCTCCCAAGACTGTGTGGTTCTGGTGATGGTACCCAGGTCTCCCGCATGCAGTGGACATGCTTGGGGATGCAGGAATACACTAGAACTCCCTGTCTGGGGGTCTGCTGCCTTAGGTGGCTAGGGGATCTCTCTCTCTCTCTCTCTCTCTCACACACACACACACACACACACACATACATACATATACACACACACCCCCCCCTCCCCAGGACGAAAGGCAGTCACTGCCCTCCAAAGCTCTCTGCCCTGACTCTGTCCATGACACACACACACACAGACACACACAGACACACACACACAGACACAGACACACACACAGACACACACAGACACACACACAGACACACACACACACACACACACACACCCATCCCAGGGTAAAAGGCAGTCACTGCCCTCCAAAGCTCTCTGCCCTGACTCTGTCCATGACACACACACACACAGACACACAGACACACACACACAGACACAGACACACAGACACAGACACACAGACACACACACAGACACACACAGACACATACACACACACACACACACACACCCATCCCAGGGTAAAAGGCAGTCACTGCCCTCCAAAGCTCTCTGCTCTGACTCTGTCCATGACACACACACACAGACACACACAGACACACACACAGACACACACAAACACACACACAGACACACACACAGAGACATACACACACAGACACACACACATACACATACACCCATCCCAGGGTAAAAGGCAGTCACGGCCCTCCAGAGCTCTCTGCCCTGACTCTGTCCATGACACACACAAACAGACACACACACACATACACACACACATACACATACACCCATCCCAGGGCGAAAGGCAGTCACGGCCCTCCAGAGCTCTCTGCCCTGACTCTGTCTGCGTCCCCCTGACCGTGCGGCTGATGTTCTCATGACGGCTTGTGCTACATCCACACCCTCCAGCTGACAGCCCAGAGCATGAAGCAAGCTCGCGCTTGTGTGACATGCAGCAGCAAAGGGCTCTAGAGCGGCCAACAGTGTGTTCCTGCTGCTTTTGCCGTGGGGGACGGAACTCAGGGCCTCTCCCCAGGAGCCGCGTCCTGGACCTCTGACGCTTGAACTGCTTTCCTAAAAATGTTTCATACCTGCACAGAATTAAGCACCACAGTGCATGCTGGTCTTTAAATAAGTACCAGGTCGGATCATGAAATGCTTCTTTGTGATCCGGTCCCCCCCTCCGGAGGGGCAGGTGGGCGGGCTGGGGGGTCAGGAAGCGGAGTGGGGGGGAGTTCTGCCCCTTTCCTGTCTATAGAGCCTGCAGTTTGCTTCATCTCCCCAGGCCTTGCTTTGCTCTGCTGTGAAATGGGTCCACATCACCCCCTTCAGAAGGCACACAGAGCCCTGGGTCAAGGCCCGGCCTGGGAAAGGACTCAAGGGTCCAGTGAGGGCCCAGGGCCTGTCTCAGCACAGGCCTGCAACAAACCCCTCCCGTGGCCACGTCCTCCAATCTGACGGTGGGAAACAAAGGCGTTCAAGAAGCAGGACGGGTGACACCCAGAGGGGGACAGACGCGCCTGGATGGATGTCACACCGCCCGGCGCTGGACGGTGCGGGGGAGGCCCTTGCTCCCCGCCTCAGCTTTACAGACTGGGGGCCGGGGGCGGCAGCACCTGCCCTGATGGTTTCTGTGTTCTGGGGGGAAACCAAGCCCGGTAGCGCCCCAGGGCTCTTTCCTGTCAGCTGGTCAGGGGCCCCGAGGGCAGAGCTTGGCGGGGTGGGGTGGGTACTAAGCAAGGTCAGGGCGCAAACCCAGGGTTCCAGAGAGGCAAGGCGTGTGCTCCGGCCGTCTCTCTCTCCCCGGCCCTCTGCTCAAGTTCAGGCCGGAGTAAGAGTAAGAGGAGGGGACGGGAGTGACGGTACGGCGGGGGGGGGGGGGGGCACTTGCCTTGCCCGCGGCCAACCCGGGTTCCATCCCCGGCACCCCATAGGGTCCCCCGAGCTCCTAGGGGAGTGATTACTGAGCACTGCCAGGTGTGACCCCAGAAGCAAAATAAATAAGAATACAGCTAATATTTAAGCAAAATAGCAATTTTTTTTTTGTTTTTGGTTTTTTGGGTCACACCCGGCGATGCACAGGGGTTACTCCTGGCTCATGCACTCAGGAATTACTCCTGGCGGTGCTCGGGGGACCATATGGGATGCTGGGATTCGAACCCAGGTCGGCCGCGTGCAAGGCAAATGCCCTACCCGCTGTGCTATCGCTCCAGCCCCAAAATAGCATTTAAATTCTTTTAAATTTTTTTAAAAGAATAAAATGATAGCTGAAATCAAAGCATTTCACCACTACGCAATGTAGTTCTTGGCACCTCACTGTCACACAGGCCGCCCCCCTCCCTTCCCTGTAGTGACATCGTAGGCCCTCGTACCCGGCTCTAAGTCCAAGACAAGGGTGCAGGGCAGCTCCGTCCAGCCTGCTGTTGATCCCTGCGCGACCCGTGGGGTGCACGGACATGCTCATGGCTGGAAAGGCACCTGGGAATCTGCAGCATGAGACTCAGGGTGGAGACTCAGATGGTGAGGACAGGGACAGGAGCGAGACCACCTGCCCGGACGCTTCTGGAAGATGAGCGCTTGAACCCACCCCTGGCTGTGTTCAGGGCTGACTCCTGGCTCTGTGCTCAGGGGACGGCATTGGGTGCCGGGGATTGATCCCAGGTTGGCTGCAGGCACGGCAGCCACCTTCCCCGCTGTGCTCTCTCTCCGGCACCAAACCCTGGGGTTTTGTGCCAGGTGAGCGAACTGCTCGCGGCAAAGCTGAAACAAGACAGCGGGAGTGAACAGGAGGAAGGAGACGTGAGAGCGAGGGGTCAGGTGCCCGCAGCCCATGCTCCAAGGGTTTTGGGGATCCCCACCCAGGCGGACCCCAGCGATGCCTCTGTCCCCTCGAGCAGGGCTTGGCCTCCCCCGAGGTGTGGACACTTTTCTTCCAGGGAGGAGGGACCCATGTTTTCCCCGATGGGCACAGAGCCCCCAAGATGAACCTCTTCCCAAGAAGGGGGTCAAGCCGGAGGACCCCAGCTCCACCCTGAGTTCTCGCTCCTCTGTTCTCCACCCACTCGGCATTTGCTCTGAGGCCGCCGAGAACCTTGAACCCGAGCGAGCCGACATTCTCCCTGGCCTGCTGGGCCATCACTGTCACTGTCACTGTCATCCCGTTGCTCATCGATTTGCTCAAGCAGGCACCAGTAACGTCTCCATTGTGAGACTTGTTGTTACTGTTTCTGGCATATCGAATACACTACGGGTAGCTTGCCAGGCTCTGCCATGCGGCCGGGATACTCTCGGTAGCTTGCTGGCCTCTCCGAGAGAGACAGAGGAATCGAACCCAGGTTGGCCGTGTACAAGGCAAACGCCCTACCCGCTGTGCTATGGCTCCAGCCTAGGTAAAATAATAATTTCGCATTATTACTGACCACTATTTCAGACTATTGATAACAATGGTAAATTTCACATTTGAATTGAATCAGTTATACCATATAAATTATGTGTTATAAAATAATAGAATATCATAATGGGACTTTTGTTTGGTTTTGGACCTTATTATTTCTGATGAAATGATGGGGCCAACAGGAGTCAGGCATGCTAACTGTGATCATTTTGCACTTACGAAAACACCTTACCGAACAAAAATCATCTAAGAGACCATGTTTTCTGGGGTGAGGCGGAGGCCATGGGCCCCTCCGACAGCTCACATCCTGTGGCACTCAGAGACAGCCAGAGACAAATCTACCCAGGCCCAAACCAACCTGTCCCCCTCAGCTCTTTTGTAACTTTTTTTTTTTTTTTGCTTTTTGGGTGACACCTGGCGATGCACAGGGGTAACTCCTGGCTCTGCACTCAGAAATTCTTCCTGGCGGTGCTTGGGGGACCATATGGGATGCTGGGACTCGAACCCAGGTCGGCCACCTGGAAGGCCAACGCTCTACCCGCTGTGCTATCGCTCCAGCCCCCCTCTGTAACTTCTGTTCCCTGACACCAGGCCCAGAGGATAGGAGGAATTCCGAGAGAAGACGGGGAAGAAGGGGAGTCTGCTGCCTTCCGGAGGGCAGGCTTCCGCGGGGTCAGCCCTGGTCACGTCAAGGGGGTCTCCAGGCCAGCTACGCCCCGCTCCGACCTTGCTGGTCCCCGAGCGCCAATCTTAGGTGACCCGTCTGCAGCCAACAGCCTCACTAGGGAGGCATATATTTCACGCTTGATTTGCTCTTCCAGTATTTCCAAGTCAGCACATTGACTCCCCAGTTTTCTCTAGAAGAAAGCCCTCTCCCCTTTATGTGAAATAGGTCTTGTTCAAAGACAGATGCTCAACCGGACTCCGAACTGCCCAGCAGAGAGGTGTGTGTGTATGTGCATGTGTGTGTGTGTGTGTGTGTGTGTGTGTGTGTGTGTGTGTGTGTGTTTGTGTGTGTGTGATACTTGGGGCCATACTCACTGGTGCCTACTGGCTCCTCCCAACTTGGGGCTCACTTGCAGTGGTCCCTGAGGGACCGCATGGCACCAGGGATCAAACCCGGGGTCCCCACGTGCAAAGTCTGTACTCCGGTCCTTTGAGTCATTTCCCCAGTCTGTCCAGTAGGGCATTAAAAATGATTCTTGTGTCCAGGGGCCAGAGAGACCGTCCAGGGGTGAAGGCACAGGCCTTGCAAGTGCCAATCTGGGTGCAACTCCTGGCACCACATGGCCCCTGAGCACTGCCAGGTGCAGCCCTACAGGTCCCCGAGCACTGCCCGGCCGCACTCTGGGAGACGGGAGGCCCCCGAGCACCTGGGGAGGCCTGGGTACCCCTGGCACCCCGAGCCCAAGCAGCCCAGCATTCTCGACCCTCTCATTGAACCACCGGCCTGGTTGGCTGCGAATCACCAACAGGGCCTCCGGCCTCTTGAGCATTGCATGGGAGCCTGATTACCGACCCCCTGCCCACACATACCACCACCACTAAAAGGTTTCCATTTTTCTTAAAGTCACAGGCACATTGGGACCGGAGCAAGAGTACAGCAGGTGGGACGCCTGCCTTGCACGTGACCCACCCCCATTCGATCCGAGGCATCCCAGATGGTCCCCCGAGCACCGCCAGGAGTAATTCCTGCATGCAGGGCAGGAGTAACCCCTGAGCACTGCTGGGTGTGGTGGGGCCCTCGATAAAAGGGACAGGGCACATCACATATTTAATCCAAGCCCCTCAGAGAGCACAGGGCAGTATATGAGCCGGAGTTCTGGGGTCACTTGGGACCAGGAGTCTCTCTCAAATGCAATCCTGTGGCCTTCACTGAGGTCACACAGCCTCCAAAGCCTGATCTTGGCTGCCAGGGTGGGGTGGGGGTGGTACCTACTCCATCATGCCTACCAACCTGAGCACCTGCCCCTCTCCTGTATGACCCACTCCCACCTCTCTCCGCATGCCTGATGACAGGAACCTTACAGGTGCCCCTGGTCCCCAGCTCTGCTTATGGGTACTGTCACGCTGGTGCCATCTAATAGTTCCAAGGGGAAACTGTTGGCCACAGGTTCATGTGGCCAATGAGGGCCTGGGTATGCTCAGGGGGGCGGGGAATCTGTGTATCAGTTTTTTTTTTTTTTCTTTATGGGTCATACCTGGCAATGCACAGGCAGGGGTTACTCCTGGCTCTGCACTCAGAAATCACCCCTGGTGGTGTTCAGAGGACCATATGGGATGCTGGGAACCGAACCCGGGTTGGCCGAATGCAAGGCAAATGCCCTATCTGCTGTACTATTGCTCCAGCCCCTGTGTATCACTTTTATCAGACATCGGGTGATGACAGGAAGTCTATGGGTTCCAGCCCCGGTCCCCCCTCCCCCGCTGCCCCCGAGCAGAAGGCCAGACAGACAGACAGAGTATGCACCAGGGTTTGCCGAATGTCGCAGCATCTGAGCTCCTCTCCAGTCAGACAGGTGTGAGTGTCTCTTCATAGGAAGGACTGAAAATCTCAGCTAAAACAACGGAAAAGACATAGCGCCTGGGGGAGAGTCCAATGGTTAGGGCGCAGGCTTTGCATGTGACAACCTGGGTTCCACTCCCAGCACCACAAGCCTTGCAGGGTATAAGCCCGGAAGACCCCTGAGGACTGCGGAACTGCCAGGGAAGGCCGGACAACTCCTGGGTCTATGCAGAGCCTGGCACCCTCTGTCCCTGGCAATGATGGCTGAAACTTGGCGGTAGAGTCCCCAGGCCTCCTGGGCACCACTTTAGAGGGAGAAAAAAAAAAGATCCGGGTGTTACTATAGCTGTAGTATAGCTGGCGGGGCATTAGCACAGTGGGTCGGGTGTCTGCCTTGCGTGTGATCTACTCAGGTTCGACCCATGGCACTATAGGTGGTCCCCCAGCACTGCCGGGAGTGATCCCTGAGTGCAGAGCCAGCCGTGAAACCCATGAATATCACCAGGTGTAGGGGGAGAGAGAGAGAGGGAGAGACAGACAGACAGACTGGAGAGGGAGAGGGAGAGAGAGAGGGGGAGAAGGAGAGAGAGAGGGAGAGGGAGAGAGAGAGAAGGAGAGGGAAAGAGGGAGAGGGAGAGAGAAAAGAGACAGAAAGAAGGAAGAAAGAAAGGAAGGAAGGAGGAAGGAAAGAAGAAGAAAGGAAGGAAGAAGGATGGAAGGAAGAAGGATGGAAGGAAGGAGGAAAACAGGAAGGAAAGAAGGAAGGAGGGAGGAAGGAAAAAAGGAGGAAGGAGGAAGGAAGAAAGGCAAAAAAGAGAAAGAAAGGAAGGGACGGCAGGGAGATTTGGAGGCTGGAGGGGGCTAAGAAAACGCGGCCTCCGTCCGCGGCCTCCGTCCTGAGGGCAGTTCCTTAGGCCTTTGTGAGCTTCCCTTTGCCGCGTCTGCCCACGCCACGCAAACACGGGGCCTGTGAGTCTCTCGAAGCCCGGCTCGGCTGCCTCCATCCTCTGCACCCTCTGGGCCTACCACAGCGACATCAGGGGGACATTTGCAAGTAGATGCTGGATGAATAATGGATGTCAGGACGAATGGATAAAAGCTTTCAAACTCTATTTGGGTGCCGGGCTATCTTCCCTTGGAAAACGCCTCTGAGAGCGTCTGCCCGTATTCTTCCCAGACACTTCCCAGCTCTTGTTCTAGCCGGAGTCTCAGCACGCCGAGCGACATTTATTTCTGCCTGGCTCCCTGGCTCGGATCCCACTTTGATTTCAGCTGCTTCAGATTTATCCTTTAACCCACATGGCTAAGTTGAAAAAAAAAAAAAAAAAGAAAAAAAGACAGTCCTCCCCGCCCCTCCCCCACCCCCGCCTCTGCCCCTTCCTCCATATTCCACTGACTTAACCATAGCTCATCGGAAAGCTTAGTGCTATGTGGAAGATAATTCAGAACTTTATTAGTATCGCTCACATTTTATTTCTATAAATACTGTGACAAATCCCAGGAAAAGCCCATATCTCAAACCGAGGGCAAACTCCATTACAATCAAAGATCTGGCCTGCGCCTTGGCAAATCTTTCTAATAAGAGCTTATCCGCAACAAATATGCTCCTGTTAAGAGAGACAAATGGCCCGGGGGAGGTGCAGGAGGCCCGGTCTGAAGGCTGTTGGGGGCTCTCGGGCTGACTCTATTATTTCACTGGGAGGCCTAGGACGCGTGTCTTTGAGGCTCTGTCTCCTGGTCTCCAAGAGAGAAATCCTCGTGGTCACAGTCCAGCAGGAATCTCAGTGGACTCAAAGGATGGGCCCCGGGAAGGGGGGTGATGTGCCCGCTAGACCTGGGCTAAAGTGCTCGGGGAGCAGGAGGTGTGAAGAACAGCTTCCACCCCACCATCCCCACCCCTCCATCCCCCCCACTCCCCGGCCCACGCTCCCCACCTCGACGCAAAGGGTTTAAACCTCTGAGGCCTCCTGTGCTTCAAAACGGTTTCTCTCCTTCAAATGAAGCCAAATATACAAGAGTTCCGAGCCTGTTTCAAGGTTAAGCTACAATCACCAGAGCAATTATTTGGAGAGCACTCGGGGAATTGTGTGTCAGATTAAAAGATCACTTTAATGTTTGACTAGAAAGTAGGTAAATTCTCAAGGACCGCCGAATTACTGCTTTCATCGTATGGCTTGATATGGACTATTTTCATTTCAAGAAATATCTAGGGCAATGAAGGATTTATTCATGTGGGGGGAGAAAGTATTCTACGCGCCAAAGGACTTTCATTTCTCCGTGAGAAACCATTTGCCTTGCTCTCAAATTTTACCCTGCCCGGTAAGACTTTAAATAAATGTGTGACACTTGAACAGTGATAACGTTTTCCCCTCTACTTTCTCATCTTGCCGATTTTTCTACATTTTTGCTTTTCAGCTGAGGTCAGTGAGACTGGACAATACCCCGCGCTTGGAGACCTGGTGGAAGTTTCCGGAATGGGGAGGAA
The DNA here is from genome assembly GCF_027595985.1 of Sorex araneus. Classification (NCBI taxonomy): domain Eukaryota; kingdom Metazoa; phylum Chordata; class Mammalia; order Eulipotyphla; family Soricidae; genus Sorex; species Sorex araneus. Next base: position 15,718,108 of record NC_073310.1, read on the forward strand.
AAGTAGGTCAACTTCAATCTCCAAAGGGATAGCAAAAAAACTGCAAAAACTGAATGAATACACTAAGTCCATTTCTCATTCTCAAGCAGAATCATCGAGAATAGGATTCAGGGGCCCTGGGGGGCAGCAAACACTATTTATGAGCACCCCTTCCTGAACATACTCAATGACCGTCCCACCAATGAACCAGCTGTGAGCCCCTGACAAGTCTCTGAGGGGCTGAACTTCCTGCTTCCACGAGAGCCTCACTCCCTCCAAGGCCACTGAGGATGCATAGTGAGTTTGGACACCTTTGGCACAGGGCAACTGCCCACAGCGGTCACCACTCTCTCCTCTGTCCAAAAAGAAGCCAGTTCAGAAGTTATCACTGGGAAATTGATGTTCAAACACAGGGACGGAAGTGGTACAACCAGACCCCTCCCCTCCCCTCCCCTCTCCCCTCTCCCTCCCCACCCCCTCCACAACCATGTGGTAGTTTATGCAACTAGGTTTATTAGTATTACTGAGTGAAAATGAGATGAAAGGCAAATAATGTCTCTTCTAAGAGATTTTGCCTGCCCCGGAGGAGTGAAATATCTCATGTTTTATAGGACCAGAATTCTATGTCCTGCATAAGGGAGTTTGCCTTCCACATGGCCGACATGGGTTTGATTCCTCCATCCCTCTCAGAGAGCCCAGCAAGCTACCGAGAGTATCCCGCCCACACGGCAGAGCCTGGCAAGCTCCCCATGGCGTATTCGATATGCCAAAAACAGTAACAAGTCTCACAATGGAGACGTTACTGGTGCCGGCTTGAGCAAATCGATGAACTGGACGACAGTGCGACAGTGCTATTTTTGCATAGCTCATTTTCAAAGATGTTAGACAGCTTTTTCCCCTTCTTGCAACCTTCTCCCCACTCTAATTCTCTATCTCTTTTAAACTTACTCACTTGCAACGAACTATAATCCTGGGTTCTGACTCACAGTAAACTACATTGAGCTTTCCTGAGAGCCCAAACCTCAACACAGAATCAAAGTAGAGGGAAGCAGACAGGAAGTAGGATCCAGGAAAGCATTAGGTGATGCTTGATTAAAAGAAATTTTTTTGTGCACGTGTGTATGCGTGTGTACACACACACACACACACACATATACACACTTTTTTAGCTGTTGTTTTTATCTCACGCTGGTGTGAGCCCAGTTTGTGCTTTCTGTGTCCTTGGAAAACGGTCTATCTTGTGCTCAGACCAACTTGAGCATTTGCTTGAAATTTTCTTAGCTTCGATGTGATACCATCACAAATAAGTGGCTTATGTAGGGTCAGTGGCAGGTAGGCCTGTTTTATTTCGGCATTCCATGGCCATCCCCTGCGAGCTAGCCACTGCTCTGTCTTGTCCTGATGGTCCATTACCAGGTCTGCTGTCTACCCTCAGTGAACATCAGTCCAGGGGGAGAGTGGCCGGGCGGCTTAGAAGGAAGCAACCACACCAAGGGCTAAGACAGAACAAATCACCAGTCGGAGCCCACAACAGCCAAACCACCCAGCTCTACTAAAAACACTCTTTCGGAGATAAGTCCAAGGAGAGTCCCTAAAGTCTCCGCAGGGACGTGCACCCAAACATCCTGGTGAAGCCAGTCCACAATAAAAACCAGATGGTTCGAAGTGCATGGCTCCCGGAAAGAAAACCAGTGCGTGGATCAGGTGGTCTTTGCACTTATTTAGTTTTATTATTAGTTTTGGCTTTTTGGGCCACACCTGGCAATGCTTAGGGTTACTCCTGGCTCTGCACTCAGGAGTCACTCCTGATGGTGCTCAGGGGACCATATGGGACGCCGGGGATCGAACCCGGGTCGGCCGCGTGCAAGGCAAATGCCCTACCTGCTGTGCTATTGCTCTGGCCCCAGTCTTTGCATTTGATCTCCACAAGTGTCCAAACTTCAGTGTCCAAATTCATTTGTGATGCGCAGCCAGTTGCTAAGTTGGCCAATGCGGGCACTCACTCACGGTGCCAAAGGAGCATCTCGCCCTTGCCAGACCCTCTGTGGACAGGCTATGTCAGTCAAGCTTCTGCGTGTAGGTGGACGGGGACGTCCACTGTGGACTGAGCTCCCGAGAGACTGGAGGTGTGTGTGGTTTCTGTTCCAGGGGGTCAGCTGCAGCCAACGAGCACGCAGGGAGGCAGGGGAGGGCGCGCGGGCAGAGCCTTTCGGGGCCAGCCCCAGAGGAGGAGGGCAGGTTCCGTTCCCGCCCGAGAGTGGAGGCTTTTATTAGGCCCGCTGGGGAAATGAAGCTCTATCGCACCCCCCCCATGCCTCTAATTAGGGGACTCACCGCGTGCACAGGAAGAAAGGAAAGGACAAGTTTACGATGATAACTTTGTCTTTATCAGACAGCGAGCTTGCGGGCGTGACAGATCCTTAAATCAATTCTGCCTCTCCCTGCTTATTAGCCCCGACTCCTGGCGGCATTAGCATAAGTCCATCAAAAGCCGGCAGAGAAGGAAGAGCTGGGGCCTCGGGAAGTTTTAATGAGTTGGGGCGACCCTGGGAAGCAGGCGCCGCGTGTGCACAGGGCTCGGGGGCCGGCGTGGTTCTGTGGATGCCAGTCCAAGGTCTGCAACTCGTGGCTGGCTTGAGGGGACGCCACCTCTTGGTAGGTCCCCCAGCCCCCCGAGTTTGGGACTCGGAGGGCAAGCGGCGTGCTGCTGGGCAGAGAGACCCCCCAGGGCACGCTGCCTGGGTAGAGGCAGCAAGGCGGTGCAAGCGTTGGGGGGGACAGGCTGCTGCGGCCGGGGCAGAGGGAAGTGTCCGGCCACCGCTGGGACGGAGGGGGACAGAGGGGGTGGCTGAGGGCCCTCCTTTCCAGGCCTGCGTCCTCGGGCACCATCGTTTACTGTGGGTTCAGGTATCAACAGGAGACTTCCAAGACGTGTGCTGACAGCGGAGGGCCAAGAACACGGGAAGAGGAAGAAGAGGAGAAGGTAGGAGCCAGGGGGCCCCAGAGGCCACGTGGATTTGTTAGCTTGGGCGCTCGGCCCGGAGCAGGACAGACGGCTGGTTCCAGAAGCAAGTGGGCAAGATTCGGAGCATCTGTTTATTGAGGGCTGGGGGGGCCACATGGCAATGCGCGGGGCCCAGTCCTGGCTCCCAGCTGCCTGGTGGTGCCGGGAACCGGACTGGAACCAGCTGCATGCAAGTGTCAACAGGCTCAGGCTGGTCTTGGAAGCAGTGAAGAAAAGGGTGACCCAGAGATCATCCAGGGGAACTTGGCTCCCGCGTGGGATGGAGGGGTGCTTTAAGGCCAAGGGGCAGGGGTGGCGCGGCAGCCACCCCCACCCCCCTACTGGGGGAGCGGCCTGAGATCAAGTCTGGGTTTGCAGACCTGGAGTGTCAAGTGGGAGGTCTGAGTCCTCGAGCAGGACTGGCGCTTCCCAGGGAGAGACCAAGAAGCGGGCCTGGGGGTAGGGGGCACCCAGATTCCACAGCCAGGAGGGGAAGATGATTCGCTGTTGAAGGAGAGGGAGGAGCACCCCCCCCCCCGCCCCCTGGAAGGGGCAGAAGTGTGGCCCAACTGTCGCAGGGAATGTCGCGGGGAGCAAGGCTCCCCCAGCCCTGCGAGCACCCTCTGACCCGGCCCAGGTCTCTGGGTGGGAGGGGGAGTCTGCCGCTCACGCCATGAGCACTCACCCCAGAGGGGAGACAGACTTCACCCTCCTGGAGAAATCAGGGGCCTCCAACTGGCTTCAGCCCAGGGACTCTGAGCGAGCGGAGGAGGGCCAAGCTGCACCCGGGCGGGGGGCTCTGTTGGGGCACGTGGTTGGGGGCCTGCAAAGAGCTCTCAGAGGTCACCGAGAGATGAGAGTGGAACCGCTGATGCCACAGAGCCCAGCCAGAACCGCACCCACAGCTACGGGAATCGGAGATGCTGGGTTTGCGCCCTGGTGCCGGCAGGGGCACCCGACTAGCACGGATGTGGTGACCCCGGGGGTCGGACACGGGGAGAGGTGGGGACCCCCTCTCAGGATGGTGACCCCGCTGGGGTCGCCTCACTCGGCGTCTTCAAGCCCCTCAAGGACAAAGGGGCCGAGACACAATGTCTCTGAGGGCGGTTGAAGAGAATCTTGGGGGGTGGCGGGGTCCCTCTTTGGGGTTCCTGCCCCCAAGGCAAGAGAGCTCCCAGAGTTCCATATTAAATGTCTCACATATCGATCGTCCAATAAAGCTGTGCAGAATCAATCAGACGGAAAAGGCCGGGGAATTTCACTGGGGCCAAGGGCACGATGTACAAAGTCAGAGATACTGAGATTTGATTACTGCCAAGAGTTTTTTTTTTTTTTTTAGAAAATTGGCTGTGGCACGAGGCAGCCATTGGCTGATGTGGACCCCGCGGAGAAGCAGTCAATGTTGGCTCGGTAGTTTCGCTCCATCCCTCCTCCACGGGCCGCGTTCCGGCCTGGACCTCCCCCTCAGCCCCCACTTCAAGTTTTATAATCATGAACAAAGGAGCTAGGACGACAGATGAAAAGGGAAAAGAAAAATGTCTGGGGGCTCAAGTGGACATGATATGCACATGCAAAGCCCCGAGTTCAATCCTGGCGCTGCAGGTCCCCACCCAGCTCCCCCTAACCCCCCCAAAGCAGTGCTCCCCCACTATAATATTGAAAATGGCCAGTGCCCGATATTGTGCCTGGCAGGTCCCCTGGTGTGCAGGTCCCTGACTTAGGGGCACAGAAGAGCCGGCATCTGGCTCGCTGGAGCCACGGCTCCAGGACTCACACTTGCCCGCTGCTGGGCACAGGGCACAGGGCTCCCCGCACCGCTGCTTTCTGCTTCCTGTCTTTAAGCGAATGAATCCTTCCTTCGCCACATACCACACTGTCCCTCCCACGGAGCGTTGGGGAAGCACCTACCTACTCCCAAGAATTCTGCTCCCTAAAACATTCATAAAGAGGAGCTGAAGAGTGTAGCGGTGCTGGCCTTGCATGCAGCTGACCCGGGTTTGATCTCTGGCACTACAGATGGTCGTCCGAGCCCCATCAGGAGTGACCCCCCTGAGTGCAGAGCCAGGAGGAGCAGGAGTAAGCCCCGAGCACCAATGGGTGTGTGTCCCCCCCGCACCTTCCCCCCCTCCCCGATCCCACTAATAATTTCATGATAAATACCAGAGGGGGTTCACTTAGGGGTGATCTCTGAGGTCATATAAGAATACCAATTCCGCTTCCTGCTAGGTTGCTAAGAATTCGCACTCAGGTGCCATCCTGAATCCCACGACTCTCCTTTCTACGCCAACCATCTCACCTCTTGCCCCAAAGAATGGGTTTGTTTGGCTTGTTTTGAACTCTACTTGAAGGGATGGCAGGTTGTTGGCAATACCCAGAGACCCCCCTACTCCCCCTTTATTATAAGCCTGCGGGTGGTTCTAAGATCTTGCTTTTCTTCACTGAGCAGCTCCGAGTGTCCATGCTTAGGCACCACATCCTCTCTGGAGAGCACATTTAGTATCAAGTATCAAGTTTTGCTTTAGCTGTTTGTGGGCGTTTATTATTCCATATGAATTTTAGGAGTGCTTTGTCTATTTCTTTGACAGATGTCATGAGTATCCTTATTGGGATCGCATTGAATTGTAAAAGGTTTTGGGTAGTATTGCCATTTTGACAATTTTAATCCTCCCAAAGCAGGGAAGAGCCTGGCAAGCTCCCTGTGGCATATTCGATATGCCAAATACAGAAACAATAACAGGTCTCATTCCCCTGACCCTGAAAAGAGCCTCCAATCGTTGGGAAAAACTAGTAAGGAGAGACTGCTAAAATCTCAGGGCTGGAACAAATGGAGACGTTACTGGTGCCCACTTGAGTAAATCGATGAACAATGGGATGACAGTGATAGTGAGTCCTCCCAGTCCATGAGCAGGGGATGTGTCTCCACGTGTCCTCTTTTATTTCCTGAAGCAGTGTTTTATAGTTTTCTTTGTACAGGTCCTTCATCTCTTTAGTTGATTCCAAAGTATTTGATTTTCCGAGGCACAATTGTGAACAGGATTTTTAAAAAAACAAATCTTAAACTTTTTTTTCATTATTTGTACATAGAAAAGCCATGGACTTTTGGGTATTGATTTTGTAACCTGCCACTTTACTATACAAACCTATTGTTTTTGGAGCTTTTTTTTGTAGAGTCCTTAGGATGTTCTAAGTATAGTATCATGTAATCTACAAACAGTGATAGCTTGATTTCTTCCTTTTCTATCTGGATGCCCTTGGTATCTTTTTCTTGCCTAACTGCTATGGCAAGTACTTCCAGTACTACATTGAATAGAAGTGGTGAGTGTGGGCAACCTTATCTTGTGCCCAATCTTAGAGGGAAGGCTTTTATTTTTTTCCCCATTGAGAATAATGCATGCTGTGGGCTTGTGGTAGATGGCTTTGACTATACTGAGGAAAGTTCCTTCAACTCCCATTTTGTTGAGAATTTTTTTTTAAATGAAAAATGGGTGCTGGATCTTGTCAAATGCTATCTCTTTATTTACTGATATGGTTATCTGGTTTTTATCTTTTCTTTTACTGATATGGTGTATTATGTTGGTTGAGCTGTGAGTGTTAAACCATCCTTGCATCCCTGGAATGAATCCTACTTAGTCATGGTATATGATCTTTTTGATGAGTCATTGGATTCAACTCTTAGTATTTTGTCTTCGCATCTGTGTTCATCAGGGATATCAGCCTGTGATTCTCTTTTTTTTGTGGTGTCTCTTTCTGCTTTTGGTATCAGGATGATATTTGCCTCACAGAAACTATTTGGAAGTGTTTCTGTTTCCTTAATTTCCTGGAAAAGTTTGAAAAAGATGGGGAGTAGGTTCTCTTTAAAGGTTTGGAAGAATTCAGTAGTTGAATCCATCTGGGCCAAGGCTTTTGTTTTGGGGGAGACTTTTGATTACCATTTCAACTTCCTCAATAGTGCCAGGTCTTTTTAGGTATTCCAAATCTTCTTAGTTCAGCTTTGGGAGATTTATAGGAATCCAGGAATTTATCCATTTCTTTGAAGTTCTCTTGTTTCATGGTAAAAAGATTCTCAAAGTAATCTCTGATGATTCTCTGAATTTCTGTGGTTTCTATTGTGATGTCCCCCCTTTCATTTCTGATTTTGTTTATTAGTGTTCTTTCTCTTTATTTATGAGTTTTTTAAAAAAATCTGAAATTTTATTTTCATAAGGTAGTTCACATTGGTTACATTCAATATTTCAACACCAATCCCACCACCAGTATTCTAAATTTTCCCACTACCGTTCAAACCTGCCTGCCACAGGCAGATGCTAGATAATTTATTTTCTGTTGCTTATTCACTGTATCACTATCATCCCATTGATCACTGATTTGCTCGAGCAGGCCCAGTAATGTCTCCATCCATCCTAGCCCTGAGATTTTAGCAGCCTCTTTTTACTCATCCTTCCCAATGGTGCCACATTAGAGGCTCTTCGGGGTCAGGGGAATGAGACCCATCATTGTTACTGTATTTGCCATGAATATGAATATGACACAGGGAGCTTGCCAGGCTCTCCCCTGTGCAGGCATTAAACTCTCGGTAGCTTGCCAGGTTCTCCAAGAGGGAGAACTAGGCTATCAGATGTCGTGCGGCCGCATTGCCCTGTTGCTTATTATGAATATAATAAGAGATCATACAGCCACTTTTATGGCCGCATCATCCTGGAATTTTAAAATTGCAAATGGCGGGGGCCCAGAGACATCTCTGTAGGGAGCTAATCCATTTTGAGATTCGGCCTGTGATGTGCTGAAATATGGCCCAGAGGCAGTCCGTGGTCATGACAGCCCGGACCCTGAGGGGGCGGGGAGATGGGAAGGGACAAACCATCCTTGCCTCTGCCTTATGGTCTGGAGTCTTTAGTCCCTGCTCCTGCGTACCTGGGCCTTTCTTCTGGAAGTTTGTGGTCACCTGGGGTTCATCTGGAGTGGGTGGAGAGGGGACACCCACTCCATCTGCAGTGCCCTGGTGAAATCATCTTGGCACGGGGTCCAGAGAAATCTCTGGCTAGCTGCTGTGCTCTGGGATTCATTGCTAAGTCTCTGGATCAAGGCTGGTGAGGCGCTTAAATATGGCCCCTTAAAAAAATGAGGCTCTTTGTGAGTCTTGCTAGTGGTTTATTGATCTTGTTTATTTTCTCAAAGAACCAGCTCTTGGTTTTGTTGATCTTTTGGATTGTTTTGGGGCTTTCAACTTGTTAATTTCTAAGTATTATTATTTCCTCCCTTCTGCCTGGTTTGGGCTTCTTTTACTGGCCATTTTTCAAGATCTTAAGCTGGGAGGTTAAATTATTTATGTGGGCTTTTTCTCCCGGATGAATGCTCACATAGCTGCAAACTTTCCTCTTAACACTACTTTCGCTGTGTCCCACAAGTTCTGGTAGCTCATGTCTTCATTCTAGCTTGTTTACAGGAATCCTGTGATTTCCTCTTTGATCTCTTCTCTAAGCCACTGGTTGTTCAGTAGTGAGCTATTTAATTTTCAGAGGTATGATTTGATTCTCCATTTCTGGGTCTGATTCACTTCTATTTTCGGTGTATCATGGTATGAAAAGATAGTTGATACAATTTCTATCCTCTTAATTTCATGGAAATATGTTTTGTGAAGCAACATGTTGTCTATCTTGGAGAATGTCTCATGTGCACTGGAGAAGAATGTGTATTCATCTACTGGGGGATGAAATATCCTCTGTATATCTTCTAACGCTCTCTTCCATTTCTTCCCTCTTTATTTACTCTTCAAATAAAGTATGTCCTTGCTGAGCTTTAGTCTGACTGATCTATCGAGAGGTACAAAGATGTGTTGAAATCTTCAACTATTATTGTGTTGCTGTTGATGTCTTTCTTCAAATCTATGAGCAGTTGTTTTAAGTATTTTCTGGTACCCTTTAGGTGCATGTACATGTAGGAGTATGAGTTGTTCCTGATGTACAGATCCTTTGATCATTAAGAAATGACCTTTACTGTCTCTTACAACCTTCTTCGGTCTGAAGTCTGTGTGATCTGGTACAAGTATGGCCACCCCAATGTTTTTTTTTTTTTTTTTTTTTTTTTTTTTTTTGCTTTTTGGGTCACACCTGGCGATGCACAGGGGTTACTCCTGGCTCTGCACTCAGGAATTACCCCTGGCAGTGCTCAGGGGACCATATGGGATGCTGGGATTCGAACCCGGGTTGGCCGCGTGCAAGGCAAACGCCCTACCCGCTGTGCTATCACTCCAGCCCCGGCCACCCCAATGTTTTTGAGGGAGTTGTTTGCTTGTAGAATTGTTTTCCAGTCTTTGACTTTGAGTCTGTTTGCCCTGACTGTTCAGGTATGTTTCTTGATGGTATCAGAGGACTGAGATCAATTTTCTGATCCATCCTGCCACTCTGTGTCTCTTAATTGGTGCGTTTAGTCCATTCACATTCAGAAGATTATTGTTATGGGACTTTGTCCTGTTTTTCTGCAGGAGTTTGGTGTGTTTGAGGACTTTGTCTTAAAGTAGTTCATTTAGTTTTTCCTGTAACCATAGTTTTGAGTCTATGAAGTTCCTGAGTTATTTGTGAAGCTGTGTATTATTCCTTCAAGTATGAGAATCTAGCTGAATAAAGTATTCTTGGTGAGGTGTTCATTTCATTGAGTTTTTTCACTATATCCCAGCACCGTCTTTGGGGCCCAGAGGGTTTCATCAGATAAGTCTGCTGTATATCTTAAGGATGCTCCTTTATAAGCAATTTACTTTTTTGATCTTGCTTCTTCCAGTATCCTGTCTTATCTACGGTGTTCATCATTCTGATTAGGATGTGTCTTGGAGTGTTTGTAGCTGGTATCTTTCAGCTGGCCTCCTCCAGGCCTCCAGGATCTGCATGCATGCACTCCTCAGCTCTGGGAACTTTTCAGCAACGATGGCTTTGACAGTTACTCCTTCATCGGGGGTTTTTGTCCTGTCCCTCTGGTACCCCAATGCTTTTCATGTTGTTCTTAAACTCATCCAAATGTTCTCTTGAACATCTGCTGGTTTATTTTGAGGCTCTTTCCCATCTCCTGCTGTTGTCTGGAGATTCTCTGCAGCTCGTCTTGGGGCTCACTGATTCTGTCCTCAGCAGCTGCCATTCCTCTGTTGAGGCCTTCCAGCACGTTTTTTTCATTTCACCTACAAGGCTTTTCACTTTCAGGTCTGTCATTTCTGTTTGCATTTTAGTTTGTATTTTCCTCGTTTACACCCTCCTATCCTCTTGTATTTTTTTATTGGCAGTGCGTCCCATGGTTTCTTTGAGCTCCTTGATGCACCCTTAACACTCCATTCTAAATTCCTCATCCGAGAGGTTTTATAACTCGTTATTACTGGTCGGGTCATCTGGGCTAGTGTCTTCAGTCACTAAGCCTGGTGGGTTTCTGTACTGCTTTCCCATTGTGACCTTCGCATTTTGGAATCTTGCACTCACCATTGCTTTTGTGTTCTTGGTGTAACGTTAATTGGAGCCGGAGCTAATGGACTATTGGCTTAATGTGTTTGGGGTGGTCAGGCTGCCCTCACCTTCATCGAAGAGGCTAATTTGGGGTTCTTATGGGATATGGTGAAGGAGATTAACTAGCAGGCTTGTTAGTGGCTGCCACTCAAGAAGCCAGCTCCCACGGATCCTCTGACCTGTGATTCCAGGAATTAGGTTCTTGCAGCCCGTGGCCCTCGTTCAGAGCTGCCTCCAGCCTGTAAGATCCTCTTGTATTTTATTGGCTGTGCGTTCCCCTCTGCTCCGCTCTGTCTTTCCATCCCAGCCCAGCCCACGCACCATTGCCGCTACCCCCTACCCCCCACCCCCAGACAGTCTTGAATCAACTGATGCTTCAGCATTTATGAATTGGGGTGATCTAAACAAATCAGAGTTTTTTGGGAAAAGAAAAGGCATTTGATGATAAAAAAAAATGACTTTCACTGTAAAAAATATTTAGCAATATAGAAGAGAAAAATCAACCCCAAACAGCTGTAATTGATTAATACTTAATATTCACTTATGACGGACATTTGCCTTATTACATGGGCAATCTACAACAACAGTGTATCTAAAACCACTTCCAGACTCGGCCCGCTATTGAAGACAGCCTCGCAGACCTTCTGAGCAGCCGGCCGGTTCCCAAAGGGCCACGGCTGGGTCTCAGGTGCCCGGGCAGCAGCGGGACCCCGCAGAAGGCCAGAACTGCAAACGGAAGACAGGTCTGAGATTGCTAATGGCCCCCTCATGGGAGGCTCCCGCTCTCCGCGGTGGTTTCAATCAACGCTCTTTTGATCTGGGAGGCAGGGACAGGCAGTTCTTATTAAACACTTAATAAAAGCAGTTCTTTCCTTTCAAACCCAGTTTTGGAGACTGCTTCTTAGCCCTGCGTCTCCTCTCCGTGGCCAGCTGCCCGTAAGCTCCAGGGAAAGGAGACCGGCATGGCCCAGTAGCGGGGGGACTGAATGAAGGTGCTCCCCGGAGCCCGAACCCTCCATTTCTAGGGGTGCAGGATCTTTCATGCTCACCAGAGAGATACGGAATCAATGGGCTTGGCCTGAGCAGGGCCTGGTCACCCGGGGGACTAAACTTGGGCCTCTCCTCGGTCATGCTGTGAGCGACAGGCAGAATTCACGAGGGGTGCTGGGACCCCCTTCCCAGGGGTGAAGGCGCAGCCTTGCAGGCGGCTGAACCCAAACTTGTGCCCCTGGCACCACATGGTTCTCCTGGGCACTGCCGGGTGCACCCCTGAAGGCCCCTGAGCACTGCGTCCTTGGGGCCCTTGCATTGATTTGTGGGGTCCAGTTTGCTAGGAACCACTGGAAGGGGCTCCCAAGTCTCCTGAGCCTTGCTGGGGAGCTCCCCCAGCCCACCTCCCCCAAAAATACTCAGACGGGAGAAGAACATCCCCTTTGCTCTCTGGTGCCACAGCCTTCACTAAGAAACAGGAAACTAGTCTTGGGCACTGCAGAGGGAGCCTGGTGTGGATGACGGGGCCCGAGGCTCTGGGGAGGCAGAGTGAGGCTTTTACAGGGCGCTGGGGGTGGTCCACGTTCTCCAGGGAACACGGGTCAACGCTGGGCAGGATGGAGAGGGGCCACATTGGCTCTGAGCGGGATGGTCCCGCCAGCACGCATCACGCGCACGCTGTCTGGCAGAAGGGAACCAACGTGACAAGGAGGCTTCTCTAGGGCCTCTTGGAGAAGGGCGATGTGAGCAGGGGTCCGGAGAGGGTGCGAAGGAACGGGCCCTGCGGAGAGCAGCGGGAGGAACCTTCCAGAAAGAAGGAATGGTAGGAGCCAAACTGTGAGACAGGAAAAGTCTTTGGTCTGTGGTCAGAGGTGAGAGGTGGCGGGCGGGGGCCTGGGCAGATACCCTGCTGGGGAAGGGCCAGAGGCACCGTCAAAGGGGTAAACTGAGGCTGACGGAGGCAGAACCCGGTCAGATGTCTCCAAACGGGAGCGAGAGAGGACACCGTGCCACGGCTGACAATTTTCTCAGACTCTGCTGTTCATTTCAATCACTGCAACCAGAACCCGCGCTGGCCTGGGTGTCTGGGCATGGTCTCGGCTCTTGGAATCCCGACATCGACTCTGGCCCGGGCTGCCAGCAAGGCTGAACTTCGGGGTTTCAGTGAGATGCGGGCGCTAGAGGGGACGACTGTGCCCCACCGCCCGGCTTCTCCTCTTCTCCAGTGATTTGTTTCCATCTGAGAACTCCATCCCCCGAGATACCAACCCAGCTGCTGGCAGAGCCTAACGCTCCCCGGTCGCTGGGAATTTCCACAGACCAGAGGCATCTCGGGGTCTGCATGACGGTGGCCGACGTCGGCCGAGACATGAGCAGGTGCCCCTGGGTCCTGACGTCAGCTCGCGCTGCAGACTCCGACACACAGACCTTCCCTTTGGTCTTATTTGGGGGTCATACCTGATGATGCTCAGGGGACCAGGGGGCCATGGGCAGCGCTGGGCAACAGGCCAGGGTCAGCTGTGCACGAGGCAAGGGCCTTATCTTAGCTTCGGTACTGTTTCTCTGCCTCCACCCCCAGGACTTCTCTGCTCTGATCATCTACTGGGTAGGGAGAGAGAGACTCCTCACAACCACCCTCCCTGGAAAACCCAGTGGCATCCCGTCTCTACAGCACCCTCCTGGTTTAGCCTTTTCCCTGTGGGTAAGTGCCTGGGGGTGCCCTTATCTAACATGTGAAACAGCGTCTCTTGCTAAACTGTCAGCGCGTAACTTTCACAACCTTTGCAAAAAACGCTTCTCTCTTCTTGATAGTGGGAGTCCAACTTGCCTCTTCCCGCCCCCCCTCAAAGTACAGATACAGGAGTAGATCTTGTCACTGGTGCTCAATTACTCTCTCGGCTAGAGCACTGAGCCGATCTCTTTACAACAACAACAACAACTGTCACTGTCACTGTCATCCCGTTGCTCATCGATTTGTTCGAGCGGGCACCAGTAACGTCTCTCACTGAGAGACTTATTGTTACTGTTTTTGGCATATTCATACGCACGGGTAGCTTGCCAGGCTCTGCCGTGTGAGCTCCATACTCTCGGTAGCTTGCCGGGCTCTCTGAGAGGGGCGGGGGAATTGAACACGGGTCGGCCGAGTGAAAGGCAAATGCCCAACCGCTGTGCTATCACTCCAGCCCAACAACACAACAACAAAAATAGCGTTTTAAGAAGCAAGCTCAAGTCATACTTCTGTTTGAACGTTCTAAAAGCATGCCTTCAGAAACGGGCGGCTTAGCAGAGACCCTTCCCATCGCCCGGGCAACGACTCAGGAGGACAAAGGGGAGGATGAGGAAGCCTCTTGTGTTGGTCAGACCAACGGATGAACCAAGCGTGTTCCCAAAGACTCCTCCCAGGAATCGGACCCTGGCAAGAGAAGGAACCGAGCCCGAGCCCCGAGCTGAGAGCCGAGAGCTGGGAGCTGAGCCCGGCCGCCACTTGCCTGGAGTAGTGGGACTCGACCCCCAGGGCCTCCCGCACGTTGGTGATGAGCTGCTCCAGGGCCGAGCTGGTGGTCGACGGGAGAGTGGCACTGCTGCCCGCCTGGACGTCCCCGGAGATTTCCGCCGTGTTGTCGCCCAGGTAGTACTCGTGGAACTTCAGGATCCCTGGAATGAGACGGACACGGCCCACGTGACACCTGCTCGGGGCTGGGGGAAGGAGAAGTGGCCATGAGGGGACACCCAGGGGGCGGGGAAGGCTGATGGGCTGAGGCATCCTGGGCGAGCCGAGCCACGTGGGCACCAGGCGAGAGGACCCTGAGAACCAAGGGTCACGGGGTGGGGGTGGAGGTGGGGGATTCCGTGATGGGCTCGGTCACGATCACCCGTGCCCAGAGCGCGGGCCGCTTGGCAGAGAACTCAGATACTCAGAACACACGTTTGCCAGGTGGCCTCTCAGGGAGGGCCCCCCACCAGGCACCTGCTCCCCAGAAACCCACGGGCCAGGCCGAAGTGCCGCCTGCAGGACGGGAATGAATGCTGAGGCCCCAAGGCAAACACAAGTCGGCTTCTACTTTTAGGGGGTACATGAAAACATTGGAAACTCTTTGTTGGGTCTGTTTTTGGGTCATAGCTGGCTGCACTCAGGGCTTATCCCTGGTCGTGCCTGGGCAGGGGCGGGGGGGACCCTCTGAAATGCCAGGGATCAAACCTAGGTTGGCTGGGTGCAAAGCAAGTGCCCTACCCACTGTGCTATCTCTCACTCTACTACCCTGGAAACCCTTATATTCACTGTATCACTGTGTCACTGTCATCCCGTTGCTCATTGATTTGCCAGAGCGGGCACCAGTAACGTCTCCATTGTGAGACTTGTTGTTACTGTTTTTAGCATATTGAATACGCCACGGGTAGCTTGCCAGGCTCTGCCGTGCAGGCGGGATACTCTTGGTAGCTTGTCAGGCTCTCTGAGAGGGGCGGAGGAATCGAACCCGGGTAGGCCGCGTGTGAGGCAAACGCTCTACCTGCTGTGCTATCGCTCCAGCCCAGCCCTGATATTATTATTACTATTACTATGTCTAAATAAGAGTACGGGCTGCAGAGCAATAGTACGGTGGTGGACAGGTCGTTAACCTAGCACATGGGCCAACCCACGTTCCTCGAGACCCCCCCACCCGCCAGGAGGGAGCCCTGAGCGCAGAGCCAGGGATAACCCCTGAACCTCACCAGGTGTGAACCATAAACCCAAAGACAAAAAGGTCTGACTACCTCGTCAGTCAATAAATCTGGAGAAGATGAAAAGAGAGAAGAGTAAGTGAAAATAAAACTTAAAAATAAATAAATAAATAAATAAATAAATGAAAGGGCTGGAGGAGACAGATAAGCCAGAGGGTCTTTCTGGCCTATTGGACAGTGGTAATGAGGTGTGTCAGTCCCGGGGACGGCTTCGGCGTCTCATTAAGAGAGGGTGCGGGCCACAAGCGGCCTCATTATACATGGCTCATTATGACAGAGGATCTGAACCCGCCCCCTGTCCAATCCCGGCCTTCGCCACCTAACAACCAGCGGGGTACAGTGTGAGGCCCCCGTCATCCCGCCAAGTCCTCTCGGGCATGGGGACCCCCCTGGGAATGAAGACACACAAGCGTTTTCGCCCGGGCTGCACATTCAGCGAATCCCGGAGAGCACCACGGCTCAGAGCATTTTCGTGCGTGGAGGTTGCTCCTTGTGGAGCGGACCATATAAAAAAAAAACAACAACACGGGATGATGGGGGGGGGAAATAGATAAAATCATGCCTAGAGCTCAGAACCCCCAGAAAGCAGCCGTCACTTTATTGGAATCGAAGGGTCAGAAACAGAAGAAGGAGTTTTGTCCACTGTCGGTGGCAGTTTGAGCTTACAGATATTCTTGAACACTCCCAATTATAAGATTCCCTTCTCTAGTCAATAACCTCTAATTGGATCTGGTGTGTCTCCAATGCAGTAAAGCCATCAGCATTTTATTATGGGAAAAAAAAATATGGGCCTCACAGCTAATTAGTGCTTCTGTATTTAGTGAAATGGTTACAGCCTGAACATTTAGTGCTGATTTAATCAACGGGGGTGGGGGGGTGGGGGGGAATTTTTGTCTTAAACTTCTGACGTTCAAGTTAAAGATGGGGTCCTTGTCAACGTGGACGTGTCAGGCCCCGGATCTTATTTATAGACAGTGATGGAGCGGCCACAATCAGATCATTTTGGTCTAACTTTAGCCTGACGCAGGGTGGCGGGGTTAAGTCGCATCGAGGAGGAACGGACTCGCAGCTGTCACCTTCCCGGCTAATGAACAGCAGCTGCCTAAAATTAGGGCCTCTGGTGAACTGAGTCCTGCCGTGAGGGCGTCCTCCCGCTGGGAATAGTGATATCTGGAGGGCGGGCGAGGTCTGGTCTGTTCCACACATCCCAGGCAGCCGCCCCCCCACCCCCGGCCCCCAACCGCCTCTAAGGCTGAGGTGTGTCTGCAGAGACATGCCCTCGGGGAGCTGCTCGCTCACCTGCCCCCGGGGCCAGCAGCCAGCTGTACAGGTAGCCCGCGGCCAGCGAGTAGTAGAGCACCAGGCCGCGCTGCCCGTTCACCACCTCCAGGATCTGGTCGACGGTCACGGGCGAGTACGGGTCGGAGTCCTGCTGCCCCATCTGCCTCTCCACCAGAAGGTCGGCGAAGGCCCGCGTCCGTCCTCTCTCCGCCACGGCCAGGGCTTCATCGTGATGGCCTGGGGGACGAAAGGGGACAGGCTGAGAGGTGCGTGGGGGACAGTGCTCCGGCCTCAGACCCGCCCCCCCCAACCACCGTCAACCAGGCTCTCACTCACGCGATGGGTGCCCGGTCCACGCTTCGGGGGGTCCCACGCTACACAGGGCGCAGTTCTCAGCCATCGGACCTCCCTCCGCCTGTCCCCTGGCCCTGCCCAATCTCCCCGCCCCCCACCCCCCGACACACACACACACACACTCACACTCACACACACACACTCACACACGCACACACTCACACTCACACACACACTCACACACGCACACGCACACACTCACACACGCACACGCACACACTCACACTCACACACACACTCACACACGCACACGCACACACTCACACTCACACACACACTCACACACACACTCACACACGCACACGCACACACTCACACTCACACACACACTCACACACGCACACACACTCACACACGCACACGCACACACTCACACTCACACACGCACACACACACACTCACACTCACACACACACTCACACACGCACACACACACACACACACACTCACACACACACACTCCCTTCCCAGCTGCCCCCCAGCCTGCTGGCTTCTCCTCGTGGGATTCCGAGGACCCGAGGCTCTGCACTCGTCACCCACCAGCCCCGTGCCTGGAAAGGGGAGCGTGCCGTCGGGCGCTTGTATGGCTCTCCGGGGCACTCAGGGTCAGGACAGGGTGAGACCCCGGGGTTTGGTGGCGGGTGTGGTGAGACTGATTTGGAGGAGCCAGAGCGTGGCCCGGCCACTAAAACGCGCTTTCCTCTACCCATGTTCCTACCGCCCCCACTAAGGGTGCGAGCCAGGTCATAGGTTCAAAGCCAGGAAGCGCCAGCGAGCCCCTGGGCGCCCGGGCAGGGGCTGGTGTAGTGGGGTGGGCTCTCAGTGGGGGGGCTCTCGGAGGGAGGAAGAGCATCGGAGTGGGCAGGCCTGCGCCCTAGAGACGGGGAAGGGGATCGGCCTGAGCAGCTGCCTCCCCTCCTCACCCCTCCCTCACCCTCTTTCTTCCTGGCCTTTGCCTATTTCCTCTGCCACGTGGCGTTTCTGTTTCTCCTGCTGGTGGTCGAGGAAGAGGGTCTGTAGGCGGCGGGGCTGGGGGCTACTCCTGGCTCTGTGTCTCCTCCAGCAGTGCTCACCCAGGGGCCATGCAGCGTTGGGCGGGGAACTCGGGCGCCTGCATGCGCAGCCGACCGCTCGGCCCTTGAGGCCAGCACCCTGGCCGTGCCACAGGCCT
Organism: Sorex araneus; assembly: GCF_027595985.1. NCBI lineage: Eukaryota > Metazoa > Chordata > Mammalia > Eulipotyphla > Soricidae > Sorex > Sorex araneus. Next base: position 15,736,088 of record NC_073310.1, read on the forward strand.
TTCAAAGTTCTGTCTAGTGTTGTTTTCTGAAGCACCGTGATTCACAGTCAGTTCTGTCCATGATAGGATTTCCCGTGCACCGCGGCCAAGACCCACCCACCCGCCGTCCAGCAGTGTCTCGGTTTGTCCACTGACCATTGTTTTCCTGGCCTGGCTCTGCACTGCACAGGAACAACCCATGTCCTACCTACTCTGCACAGGAACAACCCATATCCTACATACTCTGGGCTCCGGGGCCTCTCCCTGTCCCTCTGCAGACTGCACCCCCCCCCCCCCCCGACCCAGAACGGGGGACCAAGGCCGCCGTCCCCGGCATGTCCGAATATCTTTGGAAGTCAGAGGTGAGGCCCGTCCTCCTCTGTCTGTGGATGAAGACCCCAGTGTCCCCTTGAAAAAAATATATCTCTGGAAAATGTGCTCGTGGGCCGGGATGACAGTTTATTATCTATTATCATCACAGTGTTAAGTCTGTCTAGCACTTTGGGGCTAATTTTCCAGCATGCACAGAAATCGTTCCTGCTGTTCCAGTTAATAACTTAATAAAGTAAAAGAAGGCATTTGCGTGCGCGCCCATCAATCCCGGCTCGCTGCTGATACTCCGGCCCTCGGGAGCGGGATCGAGGCCCCCTCGGCGTGCCCTGGAGGCCACCGCGCCCGTCTCCGGGTCTGTGTGGCCCCGAACAGCTCTTCCACAGCGTTGAGGACAAGCGCTGTGCTACACAATCCCCGGCATTGTGCTCCTGTAGCATTCGAACCTAATCCTCACTCGAAAGCCTGCTGCTTTATACTTTTATGCTCTTATTCATCAGCTTTAGACCAGATAACAGGCATTCCCCCGGCAAGCGGGATTAGAAATGGGATGGAAACACTGAGGCATATTCAGGAAGGGAAACCGGCTGAGGATGTAGCTCCGTGATAAAGCACTCGATTTGCAGGTAGGAGGCCCGGGGCTCAGACCCATGCATAGTAGCTGTGGGGGGAGGGCGAGAGAGTGAGAGGAAAATGATTTTATGGGAGGGGGTGGGTCTCCCAAGCTGTGCTCAGGAGAACTGCCTCCGGGCAGTTCTCAGAGCCAGTGGCCAGTGTGTCCGTGTAGGAGCCCAGGTTCGTGGTGTAGCCTGGGCAGGGGCACTGCCTCTTCAGGCATGACCCCAGCCACCCTGGCCTGCTCAGGGGACGAGGAGCTCGGCATCACCCAGGACCAGCCACGTACGTGCCAGGCTTGCGCCTTAACCCCCGGGGGTGGCTATCCGGCCTAGAGTCAGCATTCACGCACTAGAGATCTCTGAGGCTTGAACCCTTTGCCAGGAGGAGGAAGGGGAGTGTGGAATGGATCTCAGCTCAGTCATCCTGTCCCCGAGGACACGGAGCCACTTGTGTGGGCGGCTCGACGGTGCCCAGAGGCCCCTTTCCGTAACGTGGCCCCCCCCCCCCCCGAAGGTGGCACCGGTGCCGAGATGACGCAGGCGCCGGAGTCCTCCCTTGGGTAGGGGGCGGCTGCGGGAGTTTTGGGTGAGTTCCGGTGAGCCTGTGTGCTTGGAGCCCCCTGGGCCCCTCGGAGCCCCACGGCGCTTACCCAGGCTGACGAGCACCCGCTGCAGGGCCTGGTAGGAGGACGTCTGCAGGTCGAAGAGCGAGAGTTTGTAATCCGTGCTCAGCTGCGCCTCGTGGCGGATGGTTTCAAACAGGGCCGATGCCCGGTACAGCTGCCGAGAGGTCAAAGAGCGTCATCCACTCCTCCCAACCACTGACCCCCACTGCCCACTCCCCCGAACCACCATCCCCCGCCGTCCACTCCCCCGAACCACCATCCCCCACCATCCACTCCCCCGAACCACCATCCCCCTCCATCCACTCCCCCGAACCACACCCTGTGATCCCCGACTACACAGCACCTCTGCTCACATCCCCACGCAAGCCTAAAATTTGCTTTTACGGGGTTGGAGCAATGGGACAGCAGGGAGGGTGCCTGTCTTGCCAAGCAGGGTTCTATCCCTGGCACCCCATAGGGTCCCCTGAACTGAGCACTGCGAAGGGTGATCCCTGAGTACAGAGCCTGGAGTAAGCCCTGAGCACCCCCAGATGTGGACCCCAAACAAAACAAAACAAAACAAAACAAAACATGGCTCTTAAGGTCTGAAAGGCTGAATCTTTATTTCCAGGTAGGTTCTGAGGCCCTGAAACAGCATCAGATCAAACCCAGTCAAATGCTGACATTTATCATCATCATCATCATCATCATCATCATCATCATCCCGTTGATTGCCGAATTTCTCGAGCGGTCTCAGTAACGTCTCCATTCATCCCAGCCCTGAGATTTTAGAAGCCTCTCTCTACTCATCCTTCCAACGATGCCACATTGGAGGCTCTTTCAGGGTCAGGGGAATGAGACCCGGCCTGTTACTGGCTTTGGCATATGAATACACCATGGGGACCTTGCCAGGCTGTCCCATGTGGGCAGGAAACTCCCAGTAGTTTGCCAGGTTCTCCCAGAGGGAGACATTTCTATTTGTATTAAATTAAAACAAATTTTGTGTGTGTGTGTTCCTTGGGGCCACAGCTGGTGGTGCTCAGAGTTTACTCCTGGCCAGCTGGGGGGGGGGGGCCCTAGGGGGTGCTGGGGATTGAACCCAGGTCGGCTGCGTGCTCGCCAAGCGCTCCGGCCCCTCTGCTGACACTTCTGGGTGGATAAGGAGACCCGGGTCAGGACCACAGGCTTACAAAGGCTGATGCTGTCAAATGTTTTAAAACGTTTTCTTAAACAAACAAACAAACAAACAAAAAACAGCCTTTCAGTGACCACAGCACCTCTTCTGAACCAAAAAGGGAACAAAAAGCAACTCTAGCCCCCTTCCTGGCCCCCCCACCCTGGTTCAGCACCCCCAAGCCTCACAGCATGGAGAGGCCGGAGTGAGAGTGGGGCGAACCGGGTGCTCAGGGCAGGTGGGGGTGGCTGAGGCCAGGGACCCTGAGACAGAGGAGGCTCCATGCCGGAGAAGGCGGGGATGGGGTGGGGGGCAGTGTCTGGGGGTGGGCCTCCTGGGGACGTCACACTGCAGGCTGGACTCGGGACAGTGGTGGGGGACACAGCCCCCTGTAACCAGGGCACCCGAGTTGTGACTGCTGGCCGCCTTCTCCCCAGCGGTCCTTCTCCCCAGGGTTCTGGGGACAGCGGTGCTCCCACTCACCTGGTGCTGGGCCTCCTCCAGGCTGCCGCTGGCCCAGAGGGACAGACCAAGACCGTGGCGGATTTTAGCTTCGTCTTCTCTGCGGCCCAGCTGCTCAGCTAACCGCAAGCCTGGAAGGAGGCAGAGACTTTTTTTTTAATCAACACCAAGACGACAGACGGTTCACCCGGCCAGGGAGAGGCGGCCGGGAGCTCGCCTGGGGTCTCTACGGAGAGGGCCGGTGACACAGCCGGAGGAAACGCAGGCAGCCCGCAGGAAGCTCCATCCCCGCCGGCTGCCACCCTCCGCGGTGTCCACCTCTCCTAGGTGCTCCCATCCACCCATCCGTGAGCGCGGGCAAGGGCCGGAAACAGGAAACACAGCGGCTGATGGCATCTTACCTGGCCGCCCTCCCAGCCGTGAGCCCCACACCTCTTTGACTGTGAATGAAAACTCCTGCCAGGTAAACTCAACACCCAACCTGGTATGTCAGCTGGCCCGTCTCACCGTTCAGCCCAGCAGCTGAGCTAACACACAGGCTGACGGGGCGGCGTCTCTGGCTGCGCACGGAATTCTCACACCACAGCCTGGCCACCCCTACTGTCGCCGTGCCTCGCTGCTCTGACCTTGGCTTCAGCTGCAGTCCGAGGCACCTCTGCAGCCCCCCGCCCCCGCCCCAAGTCAGTGAGGCTGTGACCTGCAAGCTTCTGATGAGGCCGCACTCACGGGCCTTCAGGTAGCCCTGGGGTGGGGGTCGCTTGCCCATCGCAAGCTTCTGGATTTTAGGACTGCGGCCACCCCGCAGGGCTTTGTGGGAGCCAAGGTGGAGGGCAGCCAATTGCTGTCTGCACCTCTGCCCTTCTCAGCGTCTCCGGTGCAGTGCACCCAGGAGACAGCCCCCTGGGCTCCGCCCCGACTCTGCACACCAAGGTGAGACTCCTGTGTCCATCTCTAACTGAGGCCCTGGGACGCACTGGGCCCGGGGAGAGGCTAAGGGCAGATGCTTTCCGGTTCCAGCCTGTGAGAGGTCCTGAGTCTCCAAACACGCAAAACCCAGAACCCTCAGAGGCAGCCTTGGGAGGTTCAACCCTGTTACCAGACCACTAAGATAACGCAAACATTTTGTTTTGGGGCACCCCTGGTGGTACTCAGAGCTCACCCCTGGGGGGGCGCTCAGGGGACCTGATGGGGTGCCGGGGACGGAACGTGGGTCTGCCTGTCCAAAGACAACACTCTTCCTGCTGGACCGTGTCTCGGGTCCCGAGGGCACCCTTGAAACACCTCACAGAGCAGGAACACAAATGATCGGAGGCGACTGGGTGCAAACTCGCGGGCCGCTGCTTTGGGGTCTACGTTTGTGTGTGCCTTCCATGAGCCAGCAGCATGCAGCCTTCGAGAAAGCTAGCCACTGCCCACGGACTCTGGGCCTGGGTGGGGGCTGGAAGTGAGATTTGTGGATGGAAGGGTAAGAGGAGTGGAGAGGGGACTCGGCCTGACTCCCAGTAGAAGGGACACTCCCGGGGCCAGAGGTGGATGGAGGTTCAATGACGAAGTGTTACAGGTCCACGGACAGGCTGGGATCGAGCTGTTCCAGGTTCCACCTGCCTCTGCCTCTGAGACTCTGTTTTTTTTTTTTTTTTTTTCCTTTTTGGGTCACTCCTGGAGATGCTCAAGAGTGACTCCTGGTTCTGCACTCAGGAACCACTCCTGGTGGTGCTCAGGGGACTATATCGGATGCTGGGAATTGAACCCGGGTTGGCCACGTGCAAGGCAAATGCCCTCCCCTCTGTGCTATCACTCCAGCCCCGCCTCTGAGACTCTGAACCCTCTTATTAACTCGTCCCCGAGCCTGGTGTGCCCAGGGGTGGGTGGTGGCAGGGTCCGGACAAGTCACTCGGTGGCTCCGGATTTCTTCCCGTCGTCTGTAAAATTAACAGCTGGCCCGAGGGATGGGAGCTCGGAGCGTCAAACCCAATCACCCGATGGGACGATTTAAAAGGCTCGGACCGGGCCCTGGGTGAGAGCCTGTAGCAGTGGGCTGGGAACTGCCATCTGCAGGCTCTGGGCTGGTGGGTGCCACTCCTGGGAACAGGGTGAGGGCCAGCTCAGAGGGCATTGGCGGGCGGCCGTGCCAGCCCAGAGCTGTCAGGGAGAGGCCCCTGGTCAGGCTGCGAGGAGACCTGGGGGTGGGCGCCATGGAGGGGCCACCACGAGAACGTAGGTAGGTCTCTGCCAGGCTCCTGACCACGAGAGAGGACAAGCCCCGAGCGAAGATTCCGGTACGGGAAGGGTCCGAGTCATCGTGGGCAAACCGCTGCTTCGGAAACAGAGGAGAATGCGGGTAGCTGAGAGGGGGCAGCCCAGCTGTGAATCCCCCCACACCTTCCGTTTGGTGGCGTGGGAGCACGTGGGAGTGACGGGGACCTCAGGGCCACTGCGAGGATGGGACACTCGAGGCAGAGTATCCATTGATGGTGGGGCGGGCCAGGGCCGAAGGGTGGCGCCTCACCCCCAGCCTGGGAGCCTGGCGGCCCACGGCCCCTCCCCCCCGCCCCCCGCCGTGCCTCTCCTGGCCCACGCCCCTCTCTGCTCCACGTTCCCGCTGCCAGGTCTGAGCCTGGGAGCAGAGTGCCCCATCCCTATCAGTTAGAACCCCCTCCCCCAGCTCCCCCGAGTGGAGAGGTTCAGGGGTCACAGCCCCACATTTCCGCCCACCCACCGGCCCCACGGTGAGCCTCAAACCTTTAAGCCTTTGGTTTAGCCGCAGGCGGGAGTGACAAGATAAACCTCTCCAGGGTCTCATGATCCTTAATTCCAGTTCCACAAAGACGCCTGGGGGTGACAACACCAGCTTTTGGCTGGCAACCAGCAAGCCGCCCCTTGTCCCAGTGTGCAGATGAAGGGGGGAGGGGGGGTAGGGGTGTGTGTGTGTGTGTGTGTGTGTGTGTGTGTATGCATATGTGCACACGTGTGCAAGTGTGCGTGCACGCTTGGGGGAGACAAAAGGGGGGTGGGGTTTTCTAGTGCAGAAAGCCCCAACCCCGCACAGAGGTGGAGGGGATCACTGGGCGTCCCTGAGCCCCCCCTTTCCAAAGCTGTCGTCCAAGGACAGCTCTGCCTGGACCTTAACGTGGAGAAGAAGAAGCTGCCACTTCCTGGGTGAGCCTCAATACCTGGGTGGCACAGGCACTCAACACTGTGGGGAGGAAGCCCCCCGGGAAAGGGGGTCGGGGGTGGCCCCATCAGCACCGATGGGCCTGTACGTTAGAGCCACATGGGTCTTTTCTAGAGGGACAGGGGGTCCCAGAGGAGCCCGGCAGGGGGCGGGTAGGGAGGGGGGGAGGGGTGTGTGTGTGTGTGTGTGTGTGTGCCATGTGTTTGTGTGCATGCGTGTGTGTGTTTGTGTGCATGTGTGCGTGTGTGTCTGTGCCGTGTGTGTTGTGTGTGTGTGCGTGCGTGCGTGTGTCTGTGTGTCTGTGTCTGTGTGTGTGTCTGTGTGTGTCTCGTGTGTTTGTGTGCATGCGTGCGTGTGTGTCTGTGCCGTGTGTTGTGTGTGCGTGCGCGCGCACGCGCGTGTGTGTGTGTTCGTGCGTGCGTGTTCCCAGGCTCCGGCCTTACCTTCCTGCAGGTACATGACGGCCTGCGAGTAGTTCTGCAGGGCGTGGTGGGTCCGGCCCAGGCTGCTGTAGGACACGGTCTTGGCCGCCAGGTCGTTCATCTGCGCGGCGATGCTCAGGTGCTGCTCCTGGAACACCACGGCCCGCTCGAACGTGCCCAGCGACTCGTAGGTCAGGCCCAGGTTGCCGTAGGCCCGGCCCTGGCAGGTGGGGTTGTTGGTCTCCTCGGCGATCTGCAGGTCGAGCTGGTGGTACTGCAGGGCCGTGTCGTACTCCCCCATCTGCTGGTAGACGCCCCCCAGGCCGCAGGCCGCGTCGCTCTCCAGGGCCCGGTCCTTCATCTCCCGCGCCAGGTGCAGCTGGCGCTCCAGGCAGGAGATGGCCTGCTCGTAGTTGCCCAGCTGGCTGTGCAGGCCGCCCAGCTCGCCGTAGGCCTGCGCCTTGTTGAAGGCCTCCCCCAGCTCGTGGGCCACCACCAGCCGCTTCTCGAAGCACACGAGGGCCTGCTGCAGGCTCCCCATGGCCCTGTGTGCGTGGGAGGGGGGGGAGAGGTAGACAGAGAGGCAACGATATTATTTCGTGCAGGTACGGACATGCGAAAGCCCCCGAGAAAATGAGAAGCATTTGTCACTGTCACTTACGATAGAAGCGCTTAACTCCTCTCCGGGCTAAGATCTATCATGTGCCCGGAGAGTGAGATGCAGGGGAATTTCATAATCTGGAGAGCAATTCAAAAAGTCATCCCCGGGTGACCTTCCCGGGGAGCCGGCGAGTCCTCGGGATCCCCACCTCCCCCCCCGGCGGGGACATAAAATATATTCATAGGCGCGATGATGGCGAGTGGACCGGCCGCTTCTCCGGGCCTCCCGGTCTCCACTACGGCTCGGACGATGCTTTTGAAATCGCTTTACGATGGCTATAAATCTTGGCCCCTGAGCTGCTCTAAGCACTCTGCGGGGGATGATTTAGCCTGGCCCCTGCCCTGCCTCCGCTCCAGAAGTCCTAATCCCCCGGCTCTCTGAACAGGCCGTCCAGTCTGGGGGGAGAGGCACCTTCCCGGGGGGCTCCACCTCCAGAGAGAAAAGCCGCCTCTTGGCCCACCAGGGGGCTATGCAAAGCGATGGCACGACGGGGAGGGAGAGAGCCCGGCCGGGACCGGGTGCCGGCCACGCCGCTGTGGAGGGGACGTGAGTGTCTTCTGCCCGGCTCTCGTTCCTGGGCCACGCTCTGCCCCACGCTGCATAGCGGGGGACGGTGCAAGCATGATCGGGGACATGTCACTTTGAACAGTGCGGCCGGGGACATGGACCGCCTGGCCTGTGTGACAGCCAGCACCCGACTGCGCCATCCTGCCACTGTGAGGAGACTCTCCCCGGGGGCACCACGTGGGACCCCCACGGAAGAGGCAGGCCCACGGCACGTGGCAGAACCCTTCTCGATTACCCAGGGAGCATTCCGGGAAGTGAAACGGGGTCCCTCTTCTCGAAGAGGGACCAAGAGGCCCCGCGTTTGGACACAGGGTGCCCGGGGCTGCCTTTTCATGCCACTCAAGTTCCCTCCGCCTGGACACAGACCCGACCTCCAGGCATCCATCTCTTCCCTTTTATTTATGTATTTTGATTTTTTTTGGGGGGGGTCACACCCGGTGATGCTCAAGGGTTACTCCTGGCGGTGTTCGGGGTGGGTGGGGGGGAACCTATGGGATGCCTGGCATGGAACCCTGGTTGGCCGTGCACAAGGCGAACGCCCTCCCCGTTGTGTGACGGCTCTGGCGCCGTCTCGTCCCTGTTCGTCACCTGCTAACATTCCCAGCCTCGGTCCAGTCACAGACACGCTTTGCAGATGCCGAGCTCCCCCTGCAGAGCTCCGGCTGCCTCCGCCCCCCGCCCACCCCCGTCCCCCCCACCTCCCCGATGCGCGCCTGTCAGCCCATCTCCCCTCTGTCCTCCTCACCTGTGGCCGTTCCCAAGGCCCCGGTATGCCTTGGCTTGGTCCTGCATGCGGTTCAGGCTCTGGGCGACCGACAGGTACTGCTCGTAGTACTTGATGGCCTCCTCATAGTCCCCCAGGGCCTCGTAGCAGTCCCCCAGGTTGCCGTAGGCGCGGCCCCGGTCGAGCACCGACTCCCCGCCGCTGAGCTGCTGCAGCGTGGCCAGCTGCTGCTCGAAGTAGCCGATGGCCTCCTCCATGACGTTCATGTTCATCTTGGTGATGCCCATGTTGCCGTAGACCTGGGCCTCCAGGCCCGGCTCCTTGAGCTTCTGGCCCAGCTCCAGCTGCTCCTCGTAGCACTTGAAGGCCATCGTGTACTTGCCCAGGGCCATGTAGACGGCCGCCAGGCGCCCGTGCGCCCGGCACTCGCCCGGCAGCTCGCCCAGCTCCTGGTACACCTCCAGCTCCTGCGTGTGGTAACCCAGGGCCTTGTCGTACTTCTGCAGCATGCGGTGGGCGGTGCCCAGGGCGGCGTAGGCCCCGGCCTCCAGCCGCCGGTCCTTCACGTGGTGCGCCAGGCTCAGCTGCTGTTCGTAGAACTTGACGGCGCCGCCCACGTCCTTCTTGCAGACGAAGATGTCGCCCAGGTTCCCCAGGGCGCGGAAGCGCGCCTGGGAGTTGTTCAGGGACTGGGCCAGGGACAGCAGGTACTTCTGGCACTCCTCGGCCTTGCTGAAGTTCAGCAGGGCCTTGAAGGCCAGGCCCAGGTTGCAGTAGGCCTTGGCCTGGCTCAGCTTGTCGTGCAGGTCCTTGGCCAGGGCCAGGTCCTGCTCGTAGTACTTCACGGCCTCCTGGTAGTTGCCCAGGCAGTAGTGGGCATAGCCGAGGTTGTGGCAGACCTTGCCCTCGCCTTCCATGTCCTGCAGGTCGGGGGCCAGCCGCAGGTACTGCTCGTAGTAGGGGGCGGCCTGCACGTACTCGGCGCGGGAGCAGTGGAAGTTGCCCAGGTTGCTGAGGGCCCGGGCCTCGCTCTGGATGTCGCGCAGCTCACGGGCGATGTTGAGGTGGTTCTGGTAGTGCTGCAGGGCGCGGTCGTGGGCGCCCAGGGCCTGGTAGGCCACGGCCAGGTTGCCGTGCGTGGAGGCCTGGGACGCGCGGTCGTTGACCTCCATGGAGATCTGCAGCTCCTGCCGGTGGTACTTGACGGCCTGGTCGTACATGCCCAGGGCGTTGTAGGCGTTGCCCATGTTGCCGTAGGCGCGGCCCTGGGCGGCGTAGTCGCTCAGCTCCTGGGCGATGCAGAGGTGGGTCTTGTGCAGCCGCAGGGCCGTGTCGTAGTCGCCTTTCATCTGGTGGATGATCCCTGGGGGAGGGCGGGAAAGAGGTGGGGGGGGTGATGAGGAAGGAAGGGGCACACGTTGGCCGCCTGCCGTCCAGGTTCAAGAGGGAAGCCAAGAGGAAGAGAGCGCAGGCGTGCTCCAGAGGGGAGGGAGGTTCTCTGAGCCTCGACACCAAAGAATGTCACAAGGACAGCTTTGGTGACAAAAGCCAGGAGGGTGGGGGGGCACTGCACACTTGGCAGTGCTCAGGGCTCTGTGCTCAGGGGGACCATCAAGGAGGCTGGGGATCAAACTCAGGTGGGCTGCCTGCGCCGCGGTGCTGTTGCTCCAGCCCCACGGAAACCCCCAGTTTTATATCACAGGCAGAGATCTAAAGTGGAGAGGTGAGCTCGACGTTGGAAATGATACTAAACAGTGCCGGAAAATCCCAGGAGCTATTGTGTGTAAAGATCTCACGCGGTGTGATTTAAAAAAAAAAACAACAAAAAAAAAAACTGGGGACCCCATTTACTGAAAGAGGCAAAGGCTATATGTGAGAGCAGAAGTCACCCTCCTAGCACATGGGGGAGGCATTCGTCATGTGGGGGGGAGGGGGCACCGGGATGGTCATTTCCCATCACAGTCAAACAGACAGTGAGGAATACTATGCAGTCGTGAGGGAAAATAATGAAGTCATTAAGTTTTGCATTATTCATGGATAGTTATGGAGAGTATCATGCGGAGTGAAATGAATCAGGGGAGCGGGATAGACAGATAATGAAAACGCTCATTTGGGGGATATAAAAAAAACAGCATGTAAAAAAAAACAAACACAGTATGAGAACAGTACCCAAAGACAATAGAAAGGAGAGAGAGAGAGAGAGAGAGAGAGAAAGAGAGAGAGAGAGAGAGAGAGAGAGAGAGAGAGAGAGAGAGAGAGAGAGAGAGAGAGAGAGAGAGAGAGAAAGAGAAACTGAAGTGGAGGTGGGAAAACTTTGGTGGTGGGAAATGTACACTGGTAGGGACCAGCGTTGGAATACTGTATGACTGAAATTCAATCACGAACTACTTGATAACTATGTGTCTCACAGTGATTCAATTAAAAAAATAATAAAAAAAACCCCAGAGAGCCTGAGGACCACTTTACATACACAACTCAGCAGATCCCAAACTCTGAGTATCCCCGACACTGCTCTGGTTGCCCTGAAATGGGTCAACATTTTGCGCTGGCTTTAAACTTGGAAGAGCCTGAGAAGGAGCAAGAAGGAGCAAGAAGGAGCACGAAAGAAGGAGCACTCGAGCACTGCTCTGTGTGTCCTACAGTCCTGCTCCTGGGAATGTGTCCACAGCAGGCACGGGGCAAACGCAAGGGCAAGTAGCCCTCTTCCATGCGGCCTTAGAGAGGAGCGTGCGGTCTGGGGCTGGGGGTGGGGGGGGGGATGGCACAGTGGTTATGGGGCTTGCCTAGCATGCAGATGACTCTGGTTCAGTGCCCAGAACCACCTCTGATCCCTGAGCACTGCCAGAAGTGATTCCTCAGCACTGAGCCAGGAGTAAGCCCTGAGCACCACTGAGTATGGCCCTGAACCAAAAAGAAATACCCCTACTGCTAAGCTTAGCACACATCTCCTGGCCGAAACTCTTGAAGAGCAGATTCTCGGGCCACTGGAAGCATCTTCAATGGCAATGGGGGAAACCCCATTAGTACGTTTGGTATATCAGCTCAACAGCTGCCGTTAAAAACGATCATGACGGAGACCAGACAGAGACATGGAGGGACGAGCATGACGGGGATGGTGCTTACATCAGGGCGACTAGAAAAAGCAGAGGGGGGGCTGCAGGGCTCTGCGGCCGTGGGGTGGGGGGCTCACTGTGTGCCCAGGGGGAGGCCTGCCGGGGACAAGCGCCTGTATAAATTGTCTTATTACGCACTGGGATTTGGATGATCTTTTGTTTCAAAAATCTCTTGTAATTCTGCAATATTGAGTTTACAGTCAGCAGTAATAGTATTTCAAACAACCTCATAAACTCTGCCGTAGCTGCTAAGCCAAGCGGTTGTTTTTACAAGCCATTCAAAATGAGATATATCATAAATAGGAAGCGGTTCCAAATGAGGGCTATCATAAAAGTAAGCTGGGAGGTGGCTTTAGGAAGAGGGCTGGGCCACCTCAGCCGTGGCTACGTCAGGGGCTGCTCCCCTGGCCTGGCCTTCCTGCCCTCTCTGGCCCGTCAGTGGGGTGAGCTAAGATGGGTTGGCCCCATTGTTTTGGGGGGGGTGGGGGCGGGGGAGAGGCCCCATGTCAGTCCTGGCAGTGCTCAGGGCTTCTCCCTGTCTCGGTGCTCAGGGATCACTCCTGGCAGTGCGGGGGTGGGGAATCACTTGGAGTGTTCAGGACTGACCCGGGGTCAGTCCCGCACTAAGTCTCTCTGGCTCCAGATACCTCTTAGCCATCAACTGAACCTAGAGGGTAGGGTGAGTCATAAACCTTTTCTTTTCTTTTTTCTCTTTTTTTTTTCTTTTTGGGTCACACCCGGCGATGCTCAGGGGTTACTCTGGCTCTGCACTCAGGAATTACTCCTGGCGGTGCTCGGGGCACCATATGGGATGCTGGGAATCGAACTCGGGCCGGCCATGTGCAAGGCAAACGCCCTACCCGGTGTGCTATTGCTCCAGCCCCAACCTTTTCTTTTTTTCCCCCCTCTTGGCATTTTTGAGGAGAAACACAATCTTGATATTTGCCTTGAAGAATGGTGGGAAGGTCAAATGAAGGCATGCAGGCGTATGATCACCGCCCATGACGACTCAGATACTCCCTCGAGGGAGAGGTAAAGTTTGGATAAGACAGAAGCGTCTCAAGTAATTACTGTGCCTGCGTGAAATATCTCATAATGAAGAAATGAATCTGGCTCTCTGTATGACGGAAGGACACGGTACTACTAAAAATTGTGAAGATGTTAATCGACCTGGGAAAAATGACAATATTTGAGGGGACGGTCACCGAACGGCACATTTCACTCAAAGCCATTTCCAGGTATGTGTACACACATCTGTTGGCATGTGTACAGACACGCACGGCACAGAATGTATTTAAACACGACCCTAATGATGTTTGCACGGGGGGAAGCGCTCTGATGATTTTTTCTTTGGCTTATCTGCATGTTCAACGTTTTTCAATTATGAATGTGGCTGAACGAGGACTGATGGGATTTTGGGGACCTCAACCAGCAGCGGGAATCACATTCCCGGGGATTCATTCCGTCTCCTTGAATGCCGACGCCAAGGGCGGTGGACTGGCGGAAGGGAAGAATTTTTCTGTCACTTACGGAAAGAGACAACCTTCAGCAATGGAATCTCCAGGTGCCCTTAGAGGAGATGAATCAGAAATAGAGGGTTGGTGAGGACCAGGGCTACGATGGGGGCAGAGGGCAGGGGCGGGGGGTGGTGGTGCAGCGGGCATTTCAGAACTTGGAGCCCTTCCTTCCACACCAAGCGTGTGCATTCCCCATGTGATTTTGAAACCAAGAGGACCACCGTTTGGTGGTGCAGAGTGAGATGTTGGGGTAAGGCAACGGGGAAATCCCGGAGTTCTGAAGACACAGGTGGTAGCTGGGACTGTCAATCACCATGG